>NC_090238.1:10735591-10910591 GCF_024489055.1 Chanodichthys erythropterus | reverse complement strand
TTTTGTTCAATATTTTTTTCTGAGTTTTTGAACTATCCTTTTTTCATTCTTTGAGAGCGAAAACCTCATCCTCTCCATTTGTCTTCCTGTCTGTCGTCAGTTCCATGTCTGCATGTCTGTCTTTATACAGCCGTTACTCTCTCTCTTTCCCTCAGACAGTGACACGCACCCTGGCTCCATGGTAAACCTTACTCATTCCAGCGGTGTTTGTGGCCTGCATGTTTGTTTTGGTATTTAACACACATTTCCGCGGCTCTCTTTTGGAGTGGACCACGTCAAGGCAGAGCTCCAAGATCTCAGGGTATATCCTGTCCAGTTTAAGAGTTTAATGATATGATAAATGATCGCTTATGGAATTCATACTACATAAGGATTGCCAGGACTCATCACATCTGTTTATCTGGACTGTTGTGTCCTGTCATGTTGTGGGCTTACGTTTTCATAGAGCGCCTGGAGCGTCTCCAAATCCACCACTGTGCAGTCCATGTTCAAGATGGCTGTCAGAGAGAGAAAGGGAAATGAAAAATGAGAGAATCCATCACTGATTGATCATTTGATATTCAAATGATTTGTCAGGCATAGAGGAACACTGTAAGGAATACAGATCCTCAGCTGTCTAGGAATTTAAATTAATTTATTTTCCAAAAAACTAAAATGCTATGTATTTATTAAAAAATAAATAAATAAATAAATGTAATACACACTTTCATAAATGCTGAACCATAATATGTCCATAAAACAAAATAATAAGTTCCACAATTTATAAACAGACAATTTAATATTTAATATATAAAATAATATATTAATTTACTTAATAATTTAAGATAATTATTTTATTATTTATTATTTTTATTTTAAATGAATTAATACGTTTATTTAGCAAGGATGGATTAAATGTATGAAAAGTGACAATGAAGGCATTTTTAATGTTACAAAAGATTTCCATTTTAAATAAATGCTACTATACTAAACTATCTGAAAATAAAAAAACTCTGACTTTAACCCTGGGCATGGTCGATTATATAATTTAACAAACATTCATTTTCCAAAGTTGTTTTTACATAATAAAAGCATCTGAATCTCTAGCAGGGCTGTTATTGAGCTGGCTTGACTGAACACTTTTTGTCTGTGCTAAATAGAGCTATTATGGGCTAACTTTTTTGTGTTCAGTCATTTGGGGAATTGAGAAATTGATCATTGGCACGTTCCAGAAACCACACAAGAAAGAATAACAAAAACATCCATATCTGGCCAATGCTCAGACGTATAAAATGGAGACAGACAGCAAAGCATTACTCCTGTTATGGGAGAAAGATATCAAAGAGAACCACTGCAGCCTTAGAAGAGATGGGGAGAAGAAACACATATGACAGAGGGAGAGAGAGACAAGAAAGAGAGTGAAAAAAGTACGCAAAATCCATGACTCAGTAGTTTAACCTGTCATCAACCTGACAACAATATCCCACCAGATCTACACCCCAATCACCACATACACAAACAACAACAGTGTAATCCCCACACCCCCACAACAAAGTCTCCAAACAAATAATTTGTCTCTTGAAGTCCGGGGATGTGGTCTGTGCTTTCCCAAAATACTGATGCAGAAGTTTAGTGTGGTGGTCTTGCTTTAATCTGAGAAAGATATGCTTTTGAAAGCTTTATAATGTTTTTTAGCCCCCCATATTTTAAGGTGCATGTAACAGACATGTAACAGACAATAAACAATTATTTTTTCTTTTGTCAAATCAACTTCAATAATTAATGTGGTTCAGATACCATAATATTTTGAGTTTCTGTTGATTAAACCAATCGCCTTTATTGTATTAACTCAAATGTTTTATTTCAATGGACTTAAAATTTCCTAGGCAACCAGGTAACTTACTTTAAGTTAAACCAACATTTTTTTTTTTTTTTATGGTGTAGTTATTATTATATAAATATAAATGTATTAAATATTATGCACTGCACAACAAGTGTGAGTCACAGAAGGTACAAACAAATCATCTGGAGGGGGTTGGCATCACACACAAATAATAATAAAATTAATTATTATTACTAAAATTATCAGTATTAATTCACTATAAAGTATAAAAAAGAGTAATAAAATATGACAAGATGTCAGAGTTAAACTGTGTCAGAAAAAATGTATCTTAATTATGTCAGATAACATGGTCAGGTCAAAGTGTCTGAATAATTTTTGGTCCCAAATTTTTATCAATTTCACTTGATGAAGAATTTTTGGGTATAATATGTCACAGTTTACTTTATTTTGCTATCCTCGCTTGCTATAAATGAACTATAGTGTCCTGCATCCACTAGTAAAAATTATAAAAAATTATATCTAGTGTCTGAATAATTTTTGGTTTGACTGTATAATATAATAAATATATTAAATAATATGTGCTGCAGAACAAGTGAGTCACTGAAGGTACAAACAAATTGTACTGAGGGGGGTCAGCATCACACAAATAATAATACAATCATAATTACTAAAATTATTATTTTTATAAAACAGAGATTTGTTTTAAAGTAAGATGTGTTTAGCATTGTTTGTCAATATAAAATTAAAATCAATAATTATATTATTATTATTCACAACAACAACAATTATTATTATTATTAAATATAAGATATAATATAATAAATATATTAATAGTTTGCACTGCAGAACAAGTGAGTGTGATATACGAATCATCCGGAGAGGGTTGGCATCACACTCAATTATAAAAACATATTAATAATAATACTATCTTGGCCCATTCAGAGGAACTTTTATTGGGATATAAACAGAAAGGCTCTGTGGAAATTATAATAAGAGTATCTGTGAAAAAATTCTCACGTTTCTGAAACTATAAACGCAATTATACCTTTTACACCACAATGACTATAATCACCTGAAATTCACTTTTACTGATATATAGCTCATCACTTAGCTGAAGATTTTATTCAAATAACACCTATTACATGAGGAATCCCCCTGGAGCAATCTTGGATTAAATGCCTTGTTTAAGTGAACAATGCTAGCTCAGGTTTGAACCTCTAGATATGCTACACTACAATTCTGTTCTTGTTACATATTTCATTGGCCAAACATTTAAAGTAGCACTTTGCAGTTTTACAAAGTTCAGTTCGTGCCAAACTTCCATAATAACTAACTATCTTCAAAACATACACAACCAGAAAAAGAAAATATACAAAGAATGCTACCATGTTTGCAATTCTTTAGCTGTACGAACACATACCTCTCTCTAAACACTACTAACTATAAAACGGTCCAATGTTTGGCTAACAAAGAGAAGAGAAGGAAGGATTTTATATAAGGGCATGATCATACACATATGTTTCCTCGTTTTCGTTCTTTGTGATCGCTGCCATTATTCAGAATGTTTCCACAAAACAATGTCCTGTGACAGCTCAGAAGACCCAAACAGACGGCACTGCAGAACAAGTGTGTGTGAGTCACTAAAGAAACATAACAAACAAATGATCCTGAGGGGGTCGGCGTCACACATTGAGGAATCCAATCTTACACACGCATAAACGCAGAGCTGACTTGTGAAACTATGAGACTGTTATGGGTAGAAATCAAAGGCTTGTCACCAAGTGTGTTGGTGCAAGAGCTGCCTGTGTTCTAGTCAGTCATGCAGGAGTGTTTTTCAGCTCGTGAAAGGCTCAAAACATGAGATCTTATGAAAACCAGCTGAGGGAAACAAGAAAGTTAACACAAAGGGAGCGATTCAGTGGAAATCCACATAGGAGTTGCACCAGATTAGGTTTAGGTTCCCTAATAACAAGTCATAATGATGAGAAGAGTTTTTTAATGTTGTTAGTATATGGCTGATAATTGTATAATGAAAGAAAAGTAACATTTCTTCTACTGACTGTAAAAAAATGCCTCATAACTTTGTGTGAACCTTTAAACTCTGCAATTAAACCAACTCATGACATTCTTTCCTAGTTCCTCAAAGGGCCTGATCCAGGTCAGTGTGGTGAAGCGTGATGTTGAGGAATGTATTGATTCTGGGTAAATAGCACTGTTAGAGAAACTGTTTGTTTCTATTTGGTGGTTTACTCTGGCCAAACATGCTGGTCCCTGCATTGGGCGGAATTGCAGCGAGACCCAATGAGACTCGACCAGTGCTGAACTGTGGGTACTGAGCTGCATAATAGATGGGGACTGTGCCCATAAATTCTCAAAGAGCCAGTAAAAATTTCTTCAAATACCGCCTGTTTAAAGGATGTGTGCTTATGTATGCGTGTGTAAAATATTAGGTATCCGTTCACATAATTTGATGTGGTTTTTAAAACTGCATCCAGCCTTGCTGATTCATTAAAATGAAGAAAGAAAAATAGAATTTAACAAAGGATTGTTGTTACAGTGGATTAGACTGGAGGGAAATTATGCATGGAAAAATGTTACTGAAAGAAAACAGAATTCAGCTTGTCTGCCGCCTGTTAACCAGTGAATGACGAAAAAATACACATTAAGACTATGTTGCTGAAGATACAGGACTACAAAGTAACCAAACATGGATCAAAGAATGGAATAAAGAATTCATTGCTCAAAAAGACTAGTTTTGCAGTGTGTTCCAATGAATCGATTGAGTGAATGGCTTAATGATTCACTAATAAAATCTGTTATTTGTCACCACCATACTGTCATATGGATGTAACCTGCACAAAAATTTACTAAAAATATAATATAATATAATATAATATAATATAATATAATATAATATAATATAATATAATATAATATAATATAATATAATATAATATAATATAATATAATATAATATAATATAATATAATATAATATAATATAATATAATATAATAATATGGTTAGTTCCTGTCCTTGATTCTTTATTCACAATAAAACATGGCACAAGGTCAGGTCAGTCCTATGTTCCATAATAAAAAATCTGTTTAAATGTCTGATGTATTATCTTGTCCTTTTAACAGTTAAGGGGTTTTCCCGTGACTGACAGCGCTAGTCAAAGCATTTGTCAGTTGCGTCTTGTTCCATGTTCAAAGAATTCAGTCTTTTCAATGTAGAAGTCTTTGCTCCTGACTGACTCACTCATGAAGTCAATCTTTGCCACCATCTAATGGTGTTATAATGTAACTTCTGTTGCTGTTCACAGTCAGGGACTATTTTTTTCTGGTGGAAGGAAGGCTTTAGTTAAAGTTTACTTCATGAAAGTTGCATTAATACATATTTTTGGCTTTAATATTTGTATTGTGTGGTAACCGTTTTATAAAAGCAATAAGGTACTCATTGCTAGTGCTGTATCGTGAATAAGTCACTTATTCACGATAAAGCACAGCCTCTCGTACCTTATTGCTTACATATAATATAATAATTATATTTGCTTCTCATGGTTAAGCTTAATTAATTTTAATCCAAAGAAGAAAATCTCGGGTATATCTGGATGAGAAAAGGACAAAAGTTAAGTGTAGACAATTTGAAGATATATGTGTGAAATAATCAACCTTTCTGAAACATTTTCCTACTTTTACTAATTAATTGTCTTAGTGTTTGGCCTTTTCCCTATGTATTCTATTTCAGTGATTCACCTCATAAAAATTCACAATCAAGAGTTTTGGATAGCTCTGGGAGCTTCCAGACAGGACTAACATACCTGAACATGTAATGAGAAGAAATGGCATTATTTCCTCTATAGTACATTCAAGGGGATGAATGAGCAGATAGAGTGATGACAGTAATAAGAGGGATAGAGAGAGACAAATTAGACAGAAAAAAGACCCTAGAGGTAGGTTCGGAAATATCTTCAGCAGAGAAATAGGACATTGAGGGTTTATGTAAAACAGATTAAAACTGTAACTACAGTAAAAGAATAGAACAGAATGAGAAAGAGGATGCGACTCTAATCATCATGTTCATTAAGATCTACAGTATCAACCTACTCTTGAACCCTGAGATGCAACCAACCCCTCTCTCTCCAGCTTTCAAACACAATCAGTAACTGTATAAACAGCACAGAACAATGAGTATTAATTGGCTGTGACATCATATTTCCCCCCTCAGAGAGGTCACATGCTGGCAGGAGGCTGAACACAATCTGGGGAGGATTTGCTACAAACACACACACACACACACACACACACACACACACACACACACACACACACACACACACACACACACACACACACACACACACACACACACACACACACACACACACACACACACATGTTTGTTTTTGTGAATTGTTTCCATAGACTTCAATGCATTTTACACTGAACAAACTGTACATTCTATCCCCCTACCCTGCCCCTACCCCTACCCTGCCCCTACCCCTAAACCTAACCCTCACAGGAAACTGTGCAAACTTTTACTTTTTCACAAAAACTCATTCTATATGATTTATAAACCCATTTACATTGTGGGGACCGCTGGCTGGTCCCCACGATGTAGGTGAACTCAGGTTTATATTACATCATGGGGACATTTGGTCCCCACAATGTAATATAAACAAAAGCACACACACACACACACACACACACACACACACACACACACACACACACAAACATGATACTAGCAAGTAGTTTACAGGAAAACAAGTGAGTGCGCACACACAACATTAAAAATGGGCATACTTCACGGGTTCACACTTCACTAATCAAAACGTATGCGTATTTGGCGTGCTGCATTAGGAGAGGCCTCCAAGCTCGAAATTTCGGTCCGAACCCAGAGTACTCCCCCCGTATCTCTGGTTAGGATAGTAACCAGGTGAGCGTGAGTAGATGGGGTGTTGGAGGGATGCAGAAATCTCTCAAGGAACGTAGGCGAGTCAACTATATATATTATATATATATATATATATATATATATATATATATATATATATATATATATATATATATATATATATATATATATATATAGGCCATATCTCTTGGTGATTGGTTAGGCAATTTGAATGGTACTCCTCCGGAACTTTGTTAGTAAACATCATTAAGTGTAAAGAACACTTCTGTGGGTTGCTCACCATTCTGGATATCTTTCATATCTAAATGAAGACTGGACATTAAAATCCCCACCGCCTGAGAACGTTTGTTACTCAGCAGCTTGACAACCTGAGAGAGAGACAGAAACACAGAGTGGGTATTATTCATTACTTTAGTAAAACATCAGCCACTTTATACTATAAAAAAGATCCCAGAGTTATTTAAAAGCAAAAGTTTGAATATTGTCAGAGACAAATATATTGTACATAAACACAGTATTTCATCTGGCTGCCCTCATAAATATAATAGCACAGAGAGGTACTTTGACCTAAAAAGGAAGCCAAAAACAAAGCCAAAGTATGAGTATTTATGACTGTTTCCTCATATGGCATTATGGAGAAGTCTCCTCTCATTCTTTCATGCATAGCATCCACATATATCAAAATAACTTTACTTTCTCCCATTTCTGGTTCTGCCAAAGAACACCACAGCAATTATGCAAATGACAGAGCTGTCTGGTCCAATTAAACCAAGTTAGATTTTGACACTTCCAGACAGTACCTTCAAATCAGGCATTTCTAAACAAGTCTGAGTTGTGTGTGGATGCATGGAATACCTCACATACTCTGTATAAACTTTCACTAATACGTTTTTTGAAAGAGAAAACATTCCCTGAGCTCTGCCCTCTGCTAGTTCACTGTAGGTTTAGCGTCTTCCGTCCATTAACACATGTACATTGAGTGCCATCGTAAACATATCTTTTTTCATTGCCGTCCATTAACAACATTGCTAATTCTGATTGTTGGAAAGAATTTGGAGCCATGAAAACCTTCTAGTACAGGCCACTCTTGAAAGTGTGTGATGGCGGCTCAGTGTGATCATCAGGAAGCCACTGGCTCCCATTATCTCCACGGGGCTCATGACCACTAAATACAGCTCGACTGCAAAGTGGTGAGCTACGTTAATGATGTGGGAAACACACTCATGCCTGTGATGAGCTGGATCTCAAACCAGACGCTTACCAACCAATGAGAACTGATTCCATACTTTAGCGCTGTCTTGGTGGGAAGCGTGGATGTCGATGAATGAGGGAGGATGGCGATACAGTAACTACCAGCTAAAGAGCTAGATAACTCCTGCCAAAGCAATGGGCCGTAAAATGAATATGATTCATAAAAGTAACATGATTATGTAGGCTCAAATGGAGCTTCAGGCAGCTGTTTTTAATTGTTATGTCTAATTTATGTGAAAGGTGCAATTATAATAAGGGTATTTGATTAAATTAGCACTGTAATTTTGACTGATATGTGCAAACTGTAACCATAGGCCTAAAGCAACTCTTCTGTGAATAATGCTGAAGAAGTTATCTATGCATACACACACACACCCACTCTCTCTTTCTCTTACACACACATATAAAGTGTGGCATGACCACACTAGGCTGACTGGAGTCGCTGGGTTGGCTGGTGGTTTGAGGGTTGTGGGTTTTAACTCAATACAGACCCCCCCTCCCATTCCTCAGATCTTACAGACCACAGAGAGAGAGAGAGAGAGAGTGAGAGCAAACAGAACACTTTCAAAAGTCTTATGAATTTCTCAATATTTTACATGGTTAAACATCCAGTTCGTTATTTATCCTATTTGTAAGCAATACCACTGTGTATTCTCAAAACCTGTTCATATTAAAAACTTGTTTATCCACATTTTTTTATAATAATTTGATTACCATTCTCATATACCATGGTATTTAAGTGGCACTACAGAATACTTCACAGAAAAACATGGTAGTGCCATGGTACATGTACAAAAACATGCGCAAAGTACTACCTTGTTATTCTTGGAAGTAACATGTACTATGTAAACACAATGGTACACGAATTTCAGTACCATGGTATTTCAACATATGATAGTATTACCTTTTGATACAATGACTGTACCATGGTAGCACCACATTACTCTTTAGTAAGGATGGTATTATCATTGTACAGTACATGTCAGAAAAACAAGGTAGTACCATTATAAATATCTGAAAAAACATGGTATTATGATGCTACACAAACATACCATTCAAAATTATGAGGTCTGTTTTTCATGTTTTTGAAAAAAGGCTCTTATGTTCCCCAAGGCTGCATTTATTAGATTAAAAATAAACAGTGCAAACAGTAATATTGTGAAATATTATTATATTTTAAAATACCAGTTATCTATTTTAATATATTTTCACATAATTTATTCCTGTGATGACAAAGTTGAATTTTCAGTATCATTACTCCAGTCTTCAGTCTCAAATGAACCAGAAATCATTGTATGCTGATTTGATGCTCAAGAAACAATTCTTATTATTATCAATGGTGAAATCAGTTGTGCTGGTTAATATTTCTGTGGAAACCATAATGTATTTTTTATAAATTTTATTGTAAACTTTTATAAATAGAGAATTCGGTTACACTTTATTTTGATGGTTCACTTTAGACATTCTACTAACTATGAGCAACACTGTAACTACATGTCAACTAACTCTCATTAGAGTATTAGTAGACTGTAGTAGATTGATAGTAGACTGTTGGGGAGCATCAAAATAAAGTGTTATCAGATATTAAGCAGACAGTCTCCTAATATCCAGTGACTGCATGTAGTTGCAACTTATAGTTAGGAGAATGTCTAAAGTGGACTACCTAAATAAAGTGTTACAGAGAGTTCAAAAGAACAGCATTTATTAGAACATTATAAATGTCTATCTATACCAATGTAATACACACACATCCACAGTAACAACACAAAAAATATCTTTATGTAATTCATAGTTAATGAGCAGAGCTGCAAGACAATTAAATGAGCTTTTTGTGATGCAGTTTGTAATGTGCTTGTTGTGTAGCTGTGAGCTGTTATCAGAAATCTGTTTGACTCCAGACGAAGGACCCACAAAACTCTCACCAGTGACTAATTTTCACACCACTACCAGAGCGGAAGAGAGAGAGAGAAAGATTAGCTTCAGATGTGGTAGATGCCTGGATTTTTTTCTGATGGTAAACAGTCTTATCAAAGAGTCTCACAGTCACACTTTGGTTGATGGAACATTAAGTAGAGCTTATAACATTTACTGAATATGTCTGTAAGGCTCTGATTCACCAGCTGTGCGTGTGAAATCTCTGTTAATGGTTTTGTGTGTGGTGAGGTGGGGGTGTGGGCAGAGCTATCTTCAGGGGTAGACAACCGGGAATGTTGTCCCGGGAGCTGACACGACGGGGGCCTACTAAGGTCCACTAGGGTATGGCCTACTTGTTGGGCACAGGGAAAGGGGTCCAGTGATTTCAATCAGTGTGGGTGTAGTAAAATCTTCTTACCTGTTTGGCCTTTGATTTAGTTATGGTATCTGAGATAGGTTTCTTCTTTTCCTTAACTGCACTTTTGGCAAACATGTCCACAAATTCGTCAAAGTCTACGGATGGCTCCTGAACCTTCTCCCATACCAGAGCACTTTTGTTATCCCTATGTGCAAGGAAAATATATATATATATATATATATATAAATATATATAAAACAGTTTGCCTTATTTGTATTTGTGATCATAATAAAACCTTGGATGAATTTAAATAAGGTGTAACACAAACATTCAAAATACATATTCCAAATACATGTAGCAGTCAGTCAACGAGGCATAAGATTACTTTTTGGCATGTAGCTGAATCCGGGTCCAGTAGAGTGGTTTCATGGGTCTTGGAGGCTCGATGACAGCTTTCAGGGGAACAGAGTCCTGAGCCATGCTGGGCGGCACCATCCCCATGAAGGGTGGAGGGGGACCGAAGGGTGGTGGGGGCCCAAAACCAGGTGGAGGAGGGGGTGGTGGAGGTCCACAGCCAGGAGGTGGAGGGGGTGGACCCATGCCTGGGAGTGGAGGAGGGGGTGGAGCCATGCCCACAAGTGGAGATGGGGGAAAAATACCTGGAAGTGGAGGTGGTGGAGGGGGAGGGGGAGGAGACATACCTGGGAGTGGAGGAGGGGGCGGAACCACACCTACAAGTGGAGGTGGAGGAGGGGGTGGAACAGTACCTGGGAGGGGTGGAGGAGGTGGAGGAGGTGGATGTATTGATACATCTGGTGCTGAAGGTGTAGGTACACCTGAAACAACAGGAAGTAGTGGTGGTGCAAGGGGACGGATTTCCTGTTTTCTTTGGCAGCTGCAGGTATAGGGCAATCCCATTGGTGCAGTGGCGCTGTCACTTAATTCGGGAGTCTGTGATTGGTCTGAAAAAGGCACTGGAAATTTAAAGGCTTCCTCGACAGGTGAGGTCTGAATGGCTTTCACGTGGTGTAGAACTTCTTGTTCATTTACTTTAGACTGTTTGACAGTTTGATCATCACACACTTCTCTATCCCTTGTTTCAAGCTTTGTGCCATCCAATACATTACTGTCTTTTTCCATATCTGATATTTTTGTAAGTAATTCTTCAATTGTTCGCTCTAGCTCCTGAATGGAAACGGAAGTTCCTTCTGGAACGATCCCAGATTGCCCCGTGGATCCATCCTGTGCAGAGCAGGATACAGAAAAGAGAGTTTTCACATCTTTAAAAAGAAACAGCAGCATGGAATGAAAAACACAGACACCTCCTGTCACATGTGATCGTACTAGCATGAGTTAGTGCCTTATTTTAGCGGATGTTAGTTTCTCATCCAAGACTTTTTTGAGGAATGGTATGAGTGAGTGAGTGAGTGAGTGAGTGTGTGTGTGTTTGTGAGTAAGGGTCCGTGTTTCTTAATAGCACAGACCAGGCACGCATGTGGTGTCCCACAAGTCAATAAAAGCACTTTGGCTGATCTGGAAAACGTAGCTGTGCTTCCTGGATGAAGGGAAAAGAGTGAACCCAGGGAAATGAATGAACAGCCACAGCCAGCGTGTAAAAATCAGCACACAACACACAAGGGATGCACTTGGTGAACACACAAACATGGTGATAAACACACACACACAACATACAGAGACACACATACAATCTGGCAGCAAGGGTCAAGGAAGTCCAACAAGTCTAGACTCCAGAAGTCGTCTCTGAGGACTCCTAAAAGGCGAGCCGCAGAGTCTCCAAAAATGAGGAGGGAAGGGTTTCTGCCTTTCTTTTACACATCTTCAAACAGCTTCAAAGAGTTTGTGTGGGTCTGTGTGAAGGATTGAGGGGGACCGAGAACATATCACACACATGGAGTCTGGTTACATGTTGGGCCCTCTCAGACTGACATGGGTTTGGGGAGACGCTTTCATTCACAAAACCCTTTTCCACAGCCAGGGAGCTTTGGAAAATTTTGGCTTCAGACCTTAATTCTAGAGTCATTAGTAGCCAGAGAAGTTCCTTTTATGTGATTTGATATGATAACATGTGTACCAGAGCATAATATTTGTTAAGTATTAAGTATTACTGTAAATAAAAAAGACATATTCCCCCCAAAACTCTGCATTCTGAATCATATTCAAGAATATTCCTACCAGAAACATGAGGAATAAAGGTGTTGCGTGTGTGTGTGTGTGTGCTTTGAACATTGGAATGCAAGAGGTCATTTATCATTTCAAAACTCAAACATGGTGGATCTTAAAATGCAATGGCAGGCACTGCGCCTGCTGGACAGATGTTTAGATCAGGATAAGATGCTGTTAGGATGCTGTTTACAGAAAGTATCATAGCAACGTTAAAGAGACTTATAGCTTGTGAGTAACATGAGGGTGTTGAACCTAATGGGGAAATATTTCAAACTAGTTAAGAGTTTACACACACTAACATACACATACATGGACAATAGACAAAAGCAAATGCGTGTTTGATTACACATAGCTCTTACTAAAATGTACGGTACAGTAATGGAATCAAATACCAAAGTATTTTGATATTTATCATGGTACTGAATGATTACCATATTAAAACACCATGGTTTTTACATGATACTCCAAGAAACTTCAAATAATACAACAATATTTTATCATATTACATGTCCAAAAAACAAGGTATTACCATGGATCCATGTTCAAAAACATCATAGTACCACCAAAAAAGCATGGTATTACCATAGTAATTTTGGAGTTTTTTGTTACCTTAAAAAAAATACTGTGGTAGTACCATGGTACAGATCTGGTACAGTATCAGATGGTACTGTGGCACTAAATTATCACCATAATCATACACCTTGGCTTTTACATGATAGTTCAAGGTACTTCAGATAACACTATGATTTTTTCATATTACATGTCCAAAAGATACATCATGGATCTGTGTTTACCATCCAAATGTCCAAAACATGGTACCAGCATATTAATTTTGAGAACTTTTTTGTTACTCTTTTGAAAAGTAATGGGGTGGTATTTTGATATGTAACATATGCCAAGGCATTTACATAGTACTCTATGGTACTTCCAAGATGTTTTGTAAGAATAGCAGCATGATATTAATTTTGGACATGATACCTTTCTTTTTTAGAGTATTTTAGAGAACCGTAAATACTATATTGTAGCATTTGAATGTGGTAATGTGGTTGAATGTGGTTAAGTACCATAGTGTATATCAAATACATTATTAATAATGGCAGCACAATCCTTATTTTGGGCATGCAAAACCATATTGGAAGACATACTCGCACCTGTGCAGAAGTGGGGGACGGAGGCCACATTGTTTGGAGCCGCCCAGGTGTTCTGATCTCATTCTGTCCCACTGGAGCCCAGGTATACAGCTGCTCTTTCTGTAAATGTGCAAGAGAATGAGAGAACTAGCATTAAAATAGCTGATTGTGGCAAGAAGTTATTTAAACGGCATACAAGAATCTAAAATTAGCCTTCTGTTCCTGGGACTGCTTTCCTGATTAGACAGCAAGAAAAAGGTACGATTCTGTGGCAGCACTGAGTGAAGGGCGACCTCTGCTGGCAAACTGAAAGACAAACAACACCACTGACTAGAGCAGAAAGAATGCATGGCATTTGTCTTGCTGTCACTGCCCGCATGTTCACACATACAAATCGAAAGGCTGTTCCCAAGGCTGTCTATTCACATCAGTTGGGGGTTGCGCAAGCATGCAGTGAACATGGCATTCAATCAAGACGTGCTGCATTGTTGCACTGCATGATTGTACACCATTTAAAAGTAAACCTTACAAGCTGGGTTTAACAGGTTTGACTCTTATATAATACACATTATCCTGGTTAATAATTTATTGGTGTATGTGCATGTGTTTATACAGTGGTCCCAATTCAGAAAGAGTCCAAACATACACTACATTATGCAAGTTGATTTTCTGATCATATTTTATGCACATTTTACCAATTCCAAACCATATCAATCTTAATAAATACTAATAATTTTGTATTTAATCATTTATAAGTGATATATAATTGTTCTGCCAGGATCACTATCATCAAAGATGACTGGCAGTTAGCATACAGTTTGTATTTGCGGCATGGTTCTGTTCTGGGCAAAAGCAGCGATAACCCCTTTAGGATAAACGGAACAGACCAAATATTGCAATATCATTCATTTCTTAATGACAATAATTAATGTAACAACACAATTGAAGAATATGAGTTTGATCAAAAGAAATATCAGAAGGGCAAATCCTGATTGGACAAAGGAGGAGCTGGGGATGGAGGAGGGTAATTAGCTCCTGACCAGTGCGATAAAGCTGCTGATAATACTGAATGGTCCATATATATATGAATGCAGTGATAGCTAGGCGTCATATTCCTGTAGGTCAATGTGAATCAGCTGAGTGTCAGCTGATGTGAGCTTGACTAACGTGACCTGCCAGAATGCTATACGCTTGATTTCATGAAGGCTGTTCAAAATAATGCATTAAATACAAATATACATATAAATGTCATTGTCTTAATATCAAACAATATATATATATACTGTTGTATAATTTTTTATAAATGGTTTGCTAGAAAAGGGCATTTTTTCTCTAAAGAATAATATGGACAGACAGACAGACAGACTCTGGCCCTGATACTATTGTTGTAGTCAAGACCACCTAAACGGAGACCAATTTGAGACCAATACCAGAGTGTGTTGATACCAAGACAAAACCAAGAATTTAAGGAGTTGAGACCAAGACAAGACCAAGAACAAGGCAGGGCAAGACTGAGTCAAGACCAAGAGCAAACCAGCACTTGTCAAATTCATCTAAAAGATCCACATTTAATGCCTGAGAAATGTCTTTATGTAATCAATATTTAATCAATAAATACGATTAGAATAATAAGACATTAGAGCTGTTACCAATCAAATGAAATCACTAACAACAAAATTAATCTTTGCACTTCAAAAGGTGGCACAAAAGTTGCACCTGAATTTGTACAATTACAACTGCAAGAATAAAATAAAATTTTGAAAATAGAAAAATTATGTAAAAATAAAATGATACTTTTAAATACGAAACTAAAACAGGCAGTAGATGGCGGTAAATCACTTGAGTGAGTCACTGAATTTATTCAACTGATTCATTCAAAGCAGATGATTCATTCAGTAATGAAACACCAATGTGTGTTGCTCATAAATGCACAATAGTTCTGCTATGGATTTGTTTGAAAATATTGTAATAGCTAAGCAATATAGAAAAAAATGTGTTTAAAATTGGGTCTGTAATATAAGTTGCTTAATATTAATTTCCTGTTTATTGAACGTTTGTTTGTATAAAATCAAAATCACATTTGCAATCATGAAATTACATCATATGTTATAATGTGAAAAATAAGATCTCATACAAGTAATTTTTTGCAAACATATCTTGAATTTTTGGGGTATTTGTAATAATTTTGAAATGTTTCACACAGTTCTCCATTAATTTCTGAACTGGCACAACAGTAACAAAATAATTCAATTTAGAAGTAAGTTATTGATTGCATTTGAAGCAGGAAGTTTTACATCCAGTAACATTAATTATGTTAACAAATAAATCAGACAATGCACTGGAAATTTAGTGATATCCTCGCAGTCCTGGTCTTGACTGGTTTTGAAATAAAATTTTTAGTCCGAGACAAGACCATAATTGGTCTTGAGTATTACAACACTACCTGATACACAAATATGGCTATTGGCTATAGAAACATTATTACATCATTCATGTGAGTTTGTGACAAACAATTTAAAGAAATGATGACATCTGTCTCTAGACAATAGTCAGATAGTCGAGAGAATAGTGGCATTACTTCTGCCATTATGCTGTCCTCTTGAAATCACAGCAAGTGAAATCACAGTATTAAGTCATGCTCTGCCATCTATCAGCACAACAAGATTATTGTCAAGTTATTTCAGTCACTGAGCAGCAGTGTGTGGTAAAAGGACAGTTCACCCAAAAATGAAGATTCTGTCATTTACTGAATAACCAAGCTGTTGTTTTTCCATACAATGGTAATCACAAGATTTAATCCTAAATTTCAGACTGTTCCTCATAACAAGATATTGTATGTCTTCAGAGGACTTAAAGTGCACAAGTTTTATAGACTAGTGTAATGATGCTTTTATAGTTGTTTTTGTCCTTTTTTAAGCCCCTGGTCATCATCAGCTTAAATTATATTGTAGAAAGCAGCATGAACATTTCGCAATCCTTTAGTTTTTGTGTTCAACAGAAGAAATAAATGTATGAATTCAGAACAGAATGTGAATAATGACAGACAGAAGTTTGCTGTTTGTGCTGTGCATTAAAGTTTTAGGTGGAGTTCATCTGAAATCCACTCGGATCAAATGTCTGTACAATATCTCACCATGATGGTAATTGGAAAGGTGTACAACAGGCCAAAACGAATCAGAACAGAAAATATTGAAATGGGTTTCATTACATAGAAAGGGAGAATTTAAAATATGATGACTGCCGATTGGACAAGGGTCAAGAGAAACACTTGTCTGAACAGATTCAGAGAAATAATATTGCTCTGGGATAAGTATAATAAAATAAAAAGTGGTGATTAAATGAATTACCAGAGGATTGTGTTTAAGTGTCTTTGGAATAATACTTTGGAATAAAGACATTTTTACTTCATTCAAATTTAGTCAGTGATCCATAATTGTTAATTGTATGTTTCTTCAGTAGATGATTATTAATACAGAACCGCCTCATTTACATTCTCATTTACACAATAAAATGAAAAGGTCTAATTTCCACTGCCCATAAGAGACATTAAGGTTTATTTGGCTGCCAGCCTGAGTAGGCTGAGTCAAACACTGAAGCCTATATATTGTTTTTGCTCAAAGAACTACTGTAACTAAAGAGATTCCACTGTTATGGTGCATTTAGAAACAATATATAGAGGAATATAGGTATAAATATAGCTGCAAGCAGCCATTAAGGGGCCAAGCACAATAAAAGGCACAATAAGTCATGCCAACATGGCTGGGAGCATCAGACCAACTGCAACAAAGAGCAATTAAAGACATATTAAGATGATTTTAGGCAAAATGGCTGAAAAATCATAAAGAGTCACTAGTAATATGATTTAATGGTTTATCAGTATTTAACAATAGCTGGTGCTGTTACGAAACTGATGTGGTGTGGTGACATACAAAGAGTGATGTTAATATGTCAAAGCGTTGCAGTGATACAGGCCCTCATTTATCAAATGAACGTAGAAACCAGCGTACATCCGAATGAAAAAAATTAGCTTAGGACAACGCTCACGTGTGATTCATTAAACTTTCGTATGTGGCCAATTCCGTCACACAAATGAACGGGTGTTGATAAATGTGCCGGCTGAAGACAATCGTCATTTAAATATCACGCCCCAAATATTAGAAGCCTCGCCCAATAGTTTACAACACAGAGAAATGTAACCCGGCCATGAAGAGGAAGTAATCACATGAAAAATAAATTTATCTTACTCTACAAACACCCCTCAACCTCGTCATTGCAAATAATAAAATTAATTTAAATAAAAATACCCGTAGGCCTAAATAAAACTAAATACAAACTTTATTAATATATAAACTTTACATCACTCCACAGAAAATCTGTGCGGCGATTGGGACAGATGGATATTGGACCATTTAAACTGAGAAGTGTTAACTTTGTCTGCATTTTAGTTTGCTGATAAATGGCTAAAATGTAAAATTAGCAAGTTAGCAACACTAGAACTGATATGTTGGGTCTGCATGTGTGAGTGAGGCGCCTGCGCGATCAATTGGATTTAATAAAATAAAGATAAATATTTTAATAAAGAAAACGAATACAACACGAGCATAGACTGTACTAGCCCTAATTGATGCAGTTTTTCTCTTTTGTTTTGTTAATCTGTTAATTATTTCAGTGAAATATATTTTGTGTATTATTTTATTCCTTGTATATTATTCTGTTTTTCTCTACATTGCAGGTAGCCTACATGAAGTGTTAATCCTTATGTTCTGTCGATGTTGCCATTTGCGCATACAAAGCGAAATCCTTGGAAAGAAAAGAAAATTGTGGTATTTTAAGACACTCATCTATTCTAATTTAATTTCATTTAATTTAAACAGTGTAATATTTAAGGATCGGTTAGTGAGTTATTGTCAGTCAGGAAAATAATCTATATTTTCTCATAACAAATCTCCACCAGATTTACTATAATGCACGCAAGTTCCCACTGACTCAAAAACGTGCGTACACGAGCTAAGACCTGACGTGACATTTGATCGTAGTCAAGCTCATATTGATAAATGTCAAATTTTGCGTGGAAACAAGCGTATGCACAGTTTTCTAGCGTACAATCTTTTGATAATGAGGGCCACAGAGCAATTTTGGCATCATGCCATCAAATTTGTAGCTGCAGTATATGAAAACGGTTTCATCTATCGACACAAAATCCATAACTTTGTTGGCGCAGTCTGAAGATGATCTGGTCTAGGAGGAGTTTGAAAAAGTATGTTTTGAAAGAATATCTAAATGGCGGACAGGAAGTTGGCCAACTATGTCAAACTTCATATCTATGTTATAAAATGCGTATTATATGCACGCAAAAAACTGCATATCATATGCACGGCAGAACTCACTTTGGCATATATATTTTACGAGATTACACACGTGTAAGCTACTATTGATACGCATTCTCATGTGATTGTGTTGTGAGTTTCATAACGATGTGCCAATGTGTTCGTAAAATATAGCATTTTACGACAAAATTCTAAATGGGTATCATCCGACTTGACATTCTGCATCAAATATAAAATTTTTCATATCTCCTGACCATTAAGTGGTAATGTGCTGAAACTGTGCAGGTAACCTCATGTCATCATTGTCATAACACACACCAA
Organism: Chanodichthys erythropterus; assembly: GCF_024489055.1. Classification (NCBI taxonomy): domain Eukaryota; kingdom Metazoa; phylum Chordata; class Actinopteri; order Cypriniformes; family Xenocyprididae; genus Chanodichthys; species Chanodichthys erythropterus. The sequence continues at coordinate 10,891,365 of NC_090238.1, read as the reverse complement.
GTCCGAATATAGTAAAGTGTTGCTGAGATATAGCCTCATGTTCATTGGGGCATGCTCTTCTTCGAATCCTTTTCCATGTTATTTTTGCACGTTATTCGAAATCAACCTGAATAACATAACTTTTTGTCAGGGTGGTCTGAAGACAATCTGGTTCAATTTTCGTGAAAATCGGAGCAACGGCCTAAGAGGAGTTCATGACTTTCCCGCAAGCAGTTCTATGGGCTGCCACAGACTTCCAGAGCAAAAGAAAAAGAACACTAACGATTACAATAGGCCCCTAAAATACCCAGATTGATGTGGCAGGCAGCTTGATTGATGATAAATGGATAATGAATATGGTTAATACATACAGAGAAAAATACAAAGATAGAGCAGCAACAGAGGGCATGTGACCCATCTTATGTAACCTGGTCAGACGGCTTATGCATGCAGATGTGTCCATCTAAGTGTGCACAAGCTCTGGATGCATGCATTTATGCATGTTTGTGAATGTGTGTGGTACGTACACGTCCATAAATATACACTCACAACATGAATATGTGTGTTTACTGCTAAAGTGGGTTAGGAGGTGTGTGTATGTGTGTGGTGTCATAGAAAGGGGGAAGGGCAAGTCCCAGAAGCAGTTTTAAATGTTCATCTGTTCAGACACAAATCTGCTTTGGCTGGCGGAGCAAAAGAGAAAAGAGAGAAATTCGTTCTATTCAGGTCACATGGGGTGGCAGAGCAAAGAAACATGACAACATGGCTGCAGTGTTCTAGGATGTCACTCTCACATACAGTACTGTATTACAACATACAAGTGAAAATCTCAACATGCCTTGTGTCGTAGCAGGATAAAAAATCTCCATTTTAAAATCACACTATTTTCTCATGCATAAGATAATAAATACATAATGTGCATATCTTCCTCTGTCTCAAATAATGGCACAAAGTTACCCTGCTGAGCTCATATCACATCTGTTCAGGCAGACTCAACTCGTTGCTCGATAAAGTGATATCAAGTGTGAATTCTGGCACATTTTTAGTAACACTCATTAACAGCTTTTCTGTTTCTTCCTAATGCAATTCAGTGTTGAGCTCACAGGCAAAAACCTGTATGGATTCAGTTTTGAACACTGTGTTAATATATTTATATTCAAAATCATCATTATAATCAGGAAGGACATGCATGATAGAAAATTATATTAATTTAAATAATGCATAATCAAAATATTCTAATTTATATTGAAACCTAAACTTAAACATTTCAAATGTAAAAAAAATTTAAGCAAGTCAATATGAACAATTGGACAACACATTGGCCTGAAAAGACATCTGGTACACTGTGAAAAAAACCTGAGATGATTTAGAATAAATAATACATTAAATGTCAATTCAAGTGGGTCAAATGGACCTGTGTGAATTCATATCATGCCATGCCTCACTTACACTACTGGCAGCAAGAAAAATGCACAAGGCAAAAAAGGGCACTCCACCACTTTCTACACAAGCATTTTAGTCATTTCAGCACTTGAAAACTGCATTTAAGTGTGGTTTATGTTTAATAATAGAAATATTAAAGCATGCAAAGAATACATGGCAGAATATCTCAGATGCTTTAATAAAAACAATAATAAGGATGCTTTTGTGAAATTTGCATGATAAAATGTGGAAGAGTGTCCTTATAAAGCAAGAGACAAGAACTGGATGGTCATACTGTACATTGAAAGTGGGATTATCTGTGACATCACTTCCTGTTGGCAGTTCCCTGATGCAGTCACTGAATGGCTGTAGAATCCCCATAGCTAGAATACGGGAACAGAATCTCTCAGCATCCTGTGCAGCATCTTGTGTGTCATCTTCAGAACAACCCCACTGTCTGGAACACCTCTCCAACAGAGAGTGGCCTGTAAGAGAGTGAAATTGAGAAGACTCATATTGACAGTAATATAGAAGGTGAAAATTCTGCATTTTTATGTAACTGCTAAGGTATTCTGTTTTAGATGGTTCATTGAATCTTTTGTTTTTTTGTTTTTGGCTTGGTACTGACGCCTTAAGTCAGAAAACAAACAAAGTGGAAACTGCCATTTCATTTTGAAAAATGACTGCAAGCATATCTGTGTATGCATGTTTCTTAAAGGAATATTTGTCCACCCTGAGCATGAACATGCACTTGAACTTCCTCTCTCTAATTAATCAGGTGGACACATACTCAATATCTCATCCTGGAGTCTAATATCACATACTGGTAGAGAGGCTGATTTTGTGTAACATCAATAAGCAAAAACAAAAACAAACAAACAAACAAACACATTTTTTTTTTATTATATAATCCTTAATGTATTGTCTATTAAGCACATAAAAAAGGACATTTGTGGATGAACTGAATTTGGATGTCATGGCTCAGCTGTCTCAGATTTTTATTAGTTGATCTATAAACAAAATTAGCAGCCTGCTAATGCTTTCACAGAATAACTAGTAACTTGAATTTAATGAGGATTTTAAGTGTATAGTGCACTTTATAAAAATAGCATGCAAGATAACATTATGAAAATTAAAGGCAGAGTAGGCGATTTGTTCCAGAAACATTTTTTGTTGTGGTTGAAAGTGTCTTCACATCCTGATAGCAATCACTATGTTAAGTGGTCTAAATGTATATATATATATAAAACGTCTGTGGAATGCCTGTTATGCATTTCCATACCTCTGCACACCCTGCTCGTGCAGATATCACACGTCATCAGTGCATTTTCATGCTATGCAGAGTTAAACACACGTCAGTCACATATCATCCCAAAACAGCAGCCACCTTTTACAGTTCCTCCTGAACCAAAACAATGAGCTTATGCAGCATTCAAACCATAACTACTGTAATTTGGAAGAGATGGAAACCCACTATCAATGCCAAAATGAATCTGCAGCAGTCAGGTGGTACAGGTCTGTTCTCTTTAAGTTGTTTTTGTTCTATATTATTGTAATGTTATGTACTTTGAGATACAAGGTAGTTTAATGCATGGGTGGGATCTAATGTTTTCAAAGCTAGCTTGCTATTGCTAGCCTCTCTGAAAATTACCTACCTTACCATTAACATAGGAGTCTGTTTAAACATAAATTTATATATAATACACAATGAATATGATAGCATTTTAATGAGAATAAACATGTTCAAATCAGAATATGAAAAATTATATTTACTCTTGTAAACACAGCAGCCTTAGTGTTCATCAAACAATAAAAAAGTACTATATAATTGTCACAGATCCTCCCTGTCCTGGACTACAACTCCCATCATCCTCCTTGTCTCTCACCTGCACGCAGTTCCCAATCAGGTGTGGGATTCCCCACACCTGGATTACCTCATCTTCTCTCCTTTATTATGGACTCTCACTCTGCACTCCTTTGTCGTACCTTTGGTAATTAAACCCAGTTTCTATGTTGAAACATGTCTGGACAGCCAGACAGGATGGCCACCCGCTGGAGAAATATGTGGAGGAATTTGCACAGCTATCTTTGCTGTGCAAAGCTGGCCAGATGTTATTTTGAATTCCTGCTTTCTGAGGGGTCTGGACGAGGATACGATTTGCTATTGTGAACCTGAACTCCTCTATTCCTTAGTCGAATCTATTAATCTGGTTCTATTCCTTAATGGTTCCGAGTTTGAAATTGAAGGGGTTCATAGGTGATCGTATTCACCTCGACCAGCCCCCTCAGAAGCAACGGTGGCCTGGCCAGCTCACCAGCCACAAATTTCCTCCACCTATCGCTCCAGTGGGTGTGCACCAGAGCTCCAACCAGAGGTCACGCATAAACCATCCAAAAGAAGAACCACAAAGAGGTCCAGATTGTCCAAAAGGCCCGCCTTCGCCGAGCCCGCTCCTGCCCTTGCCGAGCCCATGGCCTGCTATGTTGAAGTTCGTGTCTGTGCCTCTCTACTACACACTACCGTAACAATAATTACATAATACTATTGTTTTCAGATTGTGTGCAATGCTTTGTTGCACAATTGTGCTTTTGAGGTTCAAAGACATTTAGCCTTTAGCTCAATTAATATTTGATGCTTTAATATCTTCAAGGGTTTGTAAACCCATTCAGATATGGATGCTAGCTTTTTATCTAGATGTGAAGTCAAAAGGTAAAAAAATAAATAAATGCCCCCTTTAAAGTGTTCATATCTCTCTTTTTATCTTTTTCTGTTCCTTCGTATCTGATCTGTCCTGGTGTAACCTTCATGAATGGTTTGTCAAGTGCAGTCTCTGTGCTTAAACCACTTTAAAAACAGTGTATGTGGCTTTTGTACAAGTGTGTATTTGAGTAACTTCCTGTGGCACTCTGACTCAATGAGGCAGAAGCCAGAGCTTTCCTAGCCAGCAGCTAATGTGTGTCTGTGTGCGTTTCTGTGGAATTGTGTGTAGCATACATATTTGAGAGCCATGTTTTATATTTTTTGACTGCTCACTGAACATTGAGGGGAGTGAACTAGAATAAAGTACAGAAAGAGATTTATATCCTGTCCATGTAGGCAACTGTTATATTGTCTCCTCTTATGACATTGAATTATACATCTTAATAGTTCAGAGATTTGAAAATACAAATGTCTGTGACCACATTTTTACCTAGCATTGCATGTGTTGCTACCCTAACGACCCTGACCCTATCCCTACACCTAAAATCAGAGGAAAATTATAATGTTGATATGAATTCAAGTCCCAAACCCAGCCTAAACCTGGAACCTGGATTTCACTTGACAAAAATCACAATTTAAACACTGAACAGATTTTAAAACATCATACACTTTTGGCATCATACACTTGGAAACTTTGTAAATGATTTTAAAGAAAAACTGGGCACACTCTAGCTGACATTTAAGTCTTTCTGAACACAACTTTTAAAGAAACATGTTCATCATTCCTAGGAGATGTGTGACATATATTTTACTTAGTCTGAGAATATCAAACATGCTTGATATTTTAAGCTAAAGCTAAAAATCAGGAGTCTCTGCCTATCATACAATATAAGATTGTCTGTGAAAACGGTCGACTCTGTTAGAGTTGACCATTTTTACAAACAATTTTTGTGCAGTGTTTGATGAGCACAGACTCAGAGCAAATTCTGGGCAAGTGTCATGTAGTGTATTCTTAAATTAAAATCAGGCCTCTTTGACTATGAGTGTGAACATTGATATTAAATCAAAACACACTGACTTACCTGAAAACACATCTGGAAAGGTGGCGGGTGTGTACCTCGATCTGATGGCCTGGAAGCCACTCTCAATAAGCTCTGATTCAACATTTATAGATTCACACCATTCGTCATGGCAACCCACCGGACCGGCAATGCTACAGGACCGCTGTCTCCGTGCTCTCCAGCTCCCTGCTCTGTATGACCCTTGACCTGAGCCTAAATTTAAGACGACTTTGCGAGGACACATAGGGCTTGGGGAAGGAGTGGTGAATGGAGATATTATGGGTGAAGTGAGCTGTCTGGTGGTTGTTTTAACATAAGAGGTATGTATTGTGGGATAAGGTTTAACCCCGAGGTTTGCACTGGAAGTTCTACGTGGTTGTGACCCCGAGCCTAAAAAGTTCTCGGATGACCACTGTGTGATAGACGCAGCACTGCTTTTCCTTCTTTGTTGGTTGGAATACCCTCGATCTACCTGCTCTACACAACCATCACCCTCTACGTTCAGCTCTACACTACTAATGCTCTTCTGTGGTATGAAAATGACCCGGCTGATTTTGGACGTTGAGCTGGTCTGATTGAGACCAACTTCTAGGCTTTGAGTTAGGCTATTGCTGCCATAATGACACTCTTCAAGAGGAGATGATAAAGATGAACTCTCCAAGATCTCCTCGGCACTCTCATAGGAGGTGGATGTTGTTGTAGTATCCTGAATACTGTAGTTACTGTTTGATTTGGTAACAGCTAAGATATCCTGGACACTACTTGTCTCAGTGATAGTATCCTGAATGCTAGAGTCATTGGCCAAATTGGTCAAGTGTCCAGCTTTATTTGCAATATCAGTCACTTCGCCACCTGGTTCTACCATTAATGTCACTCCTTCTACTGTATCCTTACTGCATTTAAGATCCTGTTCTTTGCTGTCAGAAACAGATTCTCCTTCTACCTTCTCTGGTTCATCCATACAAGCAAAGCTACAACTAGTAAGACCCTGAGTGACGTCAGCCTGGCTTTCGGACACTACTTGTCCTTTGCTCACTGCAGCACTACAGTTTTGCCCCTCGGTAACTCCTTCCATCTGCTGTTGTTGTCTGATGGTCCTCTGAATATCCGAAAGCAGATCTTGAGCCTCAGTGGCTGAGTGGTAGCTGTAGACGTCTGTATCCGACCCTGATCCCTCAGTCTCTCTTTCAACATCATCTTCAGTCATGTCCAAGCTCGACTGCCTGCTTTCAGATATGAGTTGCTTACTGTCTGGAGTGAGACCCTCCAGCTCATCACCTGATATTCCACCATTGCTGCTGTCATTGGCATCCACGCTTTTAATCCTAATCCCACCATCCAGTACATCCTCTTTGGACACTTTCCGGGATAGGCCCTTGCGAATACGAATGCTGGAAAATACAGAACCTTTGGAGCCCTCCGATTTGGATTTCCTCTTGCCCGAGTCGCCCGATAATTTACTTTTCTTAATCTTCTTGAGATGCTCATGGTCTCGGTCCTCAGTGCTCGACCAATTCCCAGCACCTTCCACTCTTGTTGTGACAGTAGGCTTCTTTTGCTTGGCCTCCTGGTTTCCCATGTTCCTCAGAAGGCGAACACCTCTAGCAATCAGGCCATGCTGGGAACGTGTCTGCTCGGACTGACTTTCTCTTTCTCTCTGATGCTCTCTCTTCTCTCCTCTATCCCTCTCTGCGCTCCCTTGCACTTTCTCCCCCTCCTTCCCTAATCCCTTTCTCTCTCTCTTCACCACCGAGAGCAGCTGCTGTGATGATGCGGGCTGTGACGCTGTAGCTAAGGACTGTTTGAGAGACAGCTCCCCCTGCCTCCCAATCTCTTTCACTTTCTCTTGCCTATCTGTTTGCTCCGGCAGGTCGCATAATGGGCTGCTGGAGGAGCGGACCAACTGAGCACGTGAAGTGTGGTGCTGTGAGGTTGGGGACAGCTGTTGCTTCTGATGTAATTCTGACTGTTGTTGCTGGTTTAATAACTGTTGCTGTTGTCTTCTGATAAGATTTGTCAGGCTGCTTTTTCTCCGTTCTTTCACTCTCGCTCTGAAGGGAGAGGAGTGGAAACTCTCCCGCAGGACAGGTAACTGCATCTCTATCGTCTGAATGTTTTGCATCTTGATTTTTGCTATATTGACCTGAGAGGGGGAAACAAATAGATCAAAACTCAGCAAAAAAAAAAAAAAAAAAAAAAAGACAATTTCTATTGTAAAGAGCAAAATTGAGGAATTACTTTAAATGTAGCATGTTGCATTATTGTATTGCACCTTAAAAAGTAACTATTAACATTGTTACATTTATGGAACGTAAGAAGTTGGATACATTTTTTGTGTTTGTTTTGCATTAGAAAAGCAAATTAATAGTGTTAATTGTTGAAGTAGTGTGAATTGTTGAAAGTACTGATATATAAAACATAACTCCTAATATACTGGTAAATCTTTGCTTTACATGAACAAAGTAAAATAAAAAACAGTGGAAAATAAAGTTATATAATTCAGATGTGGTTGCATAATTTAATCTCAAACCCTCACACATTCAGCATTTCATTTATACAATAATAATAATAATAATAATAATAATAATAATGATGAAAATGAAATTATGATTTTTTTGTATAAAATATTATTATATTTTGTATTATATATATATATATATATATATATATATATATATATATATATATATATATAGATATATATATATATATATCTTTTTAATCCATTCTAAATCCACATACTAAATGTCTGAAAATAGCACAGGAATTTCATCTGTGCGACGGACACAGTGCGCCAGTGCAGCGTCATGTGAGCTTACAGACTGATCTCATAAACTGATGTACGCCTGTGGCCAGCAGGCCTCAAATCAGTGTTATCCTCCAGTCTTGTGGTATCAGACACTTTCCTGTTAGCTCTCAACTGATACAATATTAATTTTAATGCAGATCACAGCTTGTACCTGTGCCTACAGAAAATGTGAACAAGAAAAAAAAGATACTGAACAAAATTTCAGATTTCATAGGCAAGTGCAAGTAAAGTACAGATTTAGGTACTTTACACACACGCACGCACATGTCTGGTTAATGTCCTTATGGTGACGTCCATAGACGTAATGTTTTAGTGTCATAAACGTGTACACACACATACACAAGTTGGTACATCTATCATTATGAGGACATTCCATAGGCGTAATGGTTTTTATACTTTACAACTTGTTTTTTAGTACGTTTTAAAGCCATTTTAATTACAAGGACTCATGAAATGACCTCATAAACAATATTTGCATTGTAATACCAGTGTAATACCCATGTAATTATACAAATTTCTGTCCTCAAATCATACAAAGCAGCACACATATGTGCGGAAAGTTAACAACTGGAAAATGGTCTTTTTTGCATTAATTTAGTTTAGTTCAACATGATCTTCACCTAAAAATTAAACCTTTTTATCAATAAAGCTTTTGATAAGCCTCACATCTCTCTCGGATATATTCCTCACATCAGTCAGTTGTGTACAAGCTCAGGTTTACTTCTGTATGATTAGTTTTGAAGTTCACTGCTAATCCGAACTGATCTAATATGCATCAAGAATGAACAGGAGACCTAACAAGACAGAAAAACATACAAAGAAGTACTGAAAGAAAATGCATACTTGCCTGGTTGGAGTCTCGAGTAAACTGAGGGAACAAATATGTTTTTGTAACATTCGTTTGGCTGCTCCTCTTCCTAGATCACATGAATACTGTCATCACATGGCTTCTGTTCCTATTACATGCCGCCAATAGCAATTGGTGCATCTTCTTTTATAAACCAAGTGTTAGGTGTTTATGCCTTAACAAAACAAACCAACAAAGAAGTTTCCACAAATATGTTGTGTATTTACTAAGAGCAACAATGCATTTTAAAATGTTACATTTATTTTGAGAAACAATCCGAGGGAAAAAATGCATTTTGTACTGGGCTGTATTTTTGAAACATTCAACAGTTACTACAAATCTGACAGTAACTCTATCATTAAACTTTGACTTGTACACAGCCAGTTTGGAACAAAACCAGAACACAGTCACAAACAACACTGTACAGAAGCTCAATTTTAACTTTGATCTGAAAAGGCCTGACAAAACTTACAGCCTTTTTTGCAATGTAAAACATAAAAACATATCAAAATGTTAGTTTTGTTACTTTAATACAAATGGTGGGTAAGTTACAAATCAGGCAATTATTCACAATTCCTCAAAACACCAGGGTTGGAACTGAATAGTAAGTGTAAAATTTGTGTAATTTCCAAAGATTATTTAATTATTTAATTTATTTTGACAAAAAAGTGTGAAGAATGGTATTTAATTGTGTATTTTAGTATGCATAAAATGCTATGAATTTATCCTTAGCAAGAAAAATAGTAGGCCATTTATTCCACAAATGTTTAAAATTTGATTTCCATTGCAGAAGGTAATTAAAAAAAAACACCTCAATTGTGATGAAAATGTTTAAAATATACACAATGTTTAGATAGATGAAAATGCATGTACTCTAAGTCCACTGTTGGACATTGTCAGTGGGGAAATTAAACTGTGCATGTTTAAAAAATATATATATATATTATCTTCACAGGGCCAACAGAGCCCTTAATTGAAGAAACATGCATATTTGATTGATAGGTCTAAATTAGGTGTGCTTTTTATTATAGAAATATGCAGCTACTTTAGATAACCAATTTGGCTTGCTATGTTAAAACCTGGCCCTCCAAAACAAGGATAAAGCAAACATTTTGGTTGTAAATGGAATTACATCCCAGCACACTGATGTCAAAATCTGAATGATGATAAAAACATTCTTTAGGTTTCATAATTGATTTCACAGCTAGCCCAGTATAATCAGTGCACAATCGTAAAAGTTCAAACATAAGGCATTCCAAACATATACAAACATATTCAATGTGCACTGAACACGTATATAATAGCTATTGAAATACTTGTAGCAAAACAAATGTAAACAACCACGCTTTATACAAGAGCAGCTTATGGAAGTGCTGTTTATGAATAACCAAAAAAATCTCAACAGGAGAGAAAAACCTACAAAGTGTTCAACTGTGGCTCACATGTTGCAGAAGAACACTAACACTTACCAAGACAGCAAAGATACTGAACCTCTGTGTGGGACGCTTTCACAGAAATCAGAAAATTTCACTTACAAAACGAAATATCTTATTATTATTCACCGTAAATACTTTGATATACATCGCCTTATTTAAAAATCACATTTTAGTTTCTGTTCATTGACCAGAATGAGATATCTAATATTCAACCCTAAAATATTTAAACAAATAATTGAGAGTATCACATCCGATCAACTCTCTGAGGTTCAAGATATACAGTCCCCATTTTAAATTTACTTTTTTATATGTTGCTGCTGAACTCCTGAAAGTTGGCACCGCCGATTAAAAGGCATACTATATAAAAGTCCACAGGAAGTATTTATGGCAATTGCACTTGCTCAGTTGTGAATCTCTTTGTACACTAAACCACAGTGTCTTATAATCTAGTGACCCGGGATCTTAAGAGACTGAACTTCACATCCACATTGACACTCACACATTAAAGCTTCAGTATATAGTACAGATACTTGGAGAAATCACCCCTTGCAGCTTACATTTTAGTATTAGCAATTTAGCCTCACTACCTAGCTGTTATGTGGAGTCTGTTGGTATGCTTCTGTGAAACCTCACAGCCTGTCTTTGTGGAAAGCTTGGCTTGCTTTTTTTCTGATCCCAGCGACATAACAGGATCATCTTGAAAGTGCTACGAAAAGTCTTGTTGCAAAGGGCATAGCACATAGGATTCACTGTACTGTTAACATAGCAGAGCCAATAGCCTAGCGCCCAGAGGTTCTCAGGAATGCAGCCATTGCAGAAAGTGTTTACTAGCACCATGATGTTATAAGGCGTCCACGTTATAATGAAAGCGAAAAGGATGGCGCTTAAAGTTTGCGCCGCTTTCTTTTCTTTTATTAGCGACATGCGTTTCCGCTTGGTGATTTGCGTCCTTGCACGAGCTGCGAAACGCTTTGCTAGAGCTGCCTCTTTGAAAGTAATCGGCGCTGAGGGAGATTTGATGGTAGTGTTGCCGCCATCTGCGTTTGGGTCCATCGAAGGCTGTATGGAGGACATTGACTGAACTTTACCCATGCCTCCAACTAAACGCTTGTTCCCATTGGTGACGGAGCAGGAGATGCTGCCATCCCTGCCCTCCTTCTCTTCAGGCGACCGTAACGGATCTTCCATGTCCAAATCTTCACAAGAAGTAACCTGGGAGCTTACAGCTGCCCTCATGCCAGGCAGATTGAGAACAATGGAGAAGATCGCCCGTGTGGTGGATGGCGCACTCTCATCGTCGTCAGACGAGCCCGAGTGGTCGGCTGAAAGTCCAGTGTCATTGTTGTTCCAGCTGTCACTGCTGCTCTGATCTGCCTCCCGGTGCGGCCCACCTTTATCCCTGCAGCCCGACTTCCAGCCCCAGCAGTGGAATCGCCCGCTAAGACCATGAAAGGAGCTTTGTTTGTGGCCAGGCTGGCCCAGTTCGAAGCTGCTGCAGCTTCTGGAGCTCCCCCCAGTAGCGTGGAGGTGGAAATGCGGCCGTTCGACACCTCCAAACCGTCCGCCCGAGCCTTGTAATCCTGCAAGTTCCCGAGAACGGTTCTCTGTCTCTTTGTAAATTCGCCAGTACAGGACACTCATTATTGTCACCGGCAGGTAGAAAGCCGCCATTGCGGTGCAAAATGTAATAATGGGCTCGGAGAGAAACTGAATGTAGCATTTATCAGGTGGAACGGTCCTTTCTCCAACAAAATACTGCCAAAATAAAATGGCAGGCGCCCAAAGTATGAGCGACACAAACCATGCCAGGCCGATCATCACTCCTGCCCGCCTGGTGGTACGTTTGGCGCGGTACGTCAGAGGCCTTGTAATGGAGAAATAACGGTCAAAACTAATGACCAGCAGATTCATGACGGATGCATTGCTGGCTACATAGTCTATGGCTAGCCAGAGGTCGCACGCCCAGTTTCCCATTGCCCACTGGCCCATGACGATGTAGGTAGTGTACAAGTTCATAGAGATGACCCCAATGATGAGATCTGCCACGGCTAAACTCAGTAGGAAGTAGTTGTTAACCGTTTTAAGCTGCCGGTTGACCTTAAACGACACCATGACCAAGATGTTGCCGATAATAGTAATAAGGGACAGCAGTCCTGTAAAGACAACGATGAGAATGACCTGCCAGAGTGAGTGGCCGCCCAGAGGATCATAGGACTGACCTTCAACCTCAACATTACTTTCATTGAGCTTGAAAACAGCACTGAGGTTGATGAGGCTCGTGTTCTGGAGCAGTGACCACGGAGTGGATGCTGCGTAGATTCCCACTCCTGGGGCATCGGATGGAGAGTACAGGTCCAACTCTGTGCTGTTGGAGTCCATTGTGCAGGCCGGGCATATTCTGATCAAGAAGAGAAAATAATCAGTATATTTTTCTCACATTTATGCCAAATGTTTGAAGTTAAAGTATACAATAACTGCTCTCTATACAAAGTAAAGTAGGAGTACTTCCCTAGATAATGTAAGATTACTGTTGCTTTATATCTACACTAGAGGGCAATGTTGATCTATTAAATCAACATAAAACTTAGAAAGATTCAAATAAATCCATTTTCAAACACAGAGTAAGATATATTCTGTGAATCTTACTGCATCCAAAAATGTTGAAAGCACTAGATCATTTTGTGGAAAAGAAATCAAATATTAATCCATTTGTTCTTTCTGTAAAAAAAAAAAAAACAAACAGACAAAAAAACATTCATTGAAATAACTAATTTCAAAAAGCCTTAAATTCTTTAACCTTAAAGAAATCCTTTATTATTATGGCTATAAATCTGATAAATTATTGAATATATTGTACCATACAAAATAAGAAACTATTTTTTGTATTTTATTCTTTTTTCTCATGTATATTGTTGTAAGAACTAATGCTCATTATTGTCACACTGAAAATGTTTGTAAATGTACATTTTTACATTTAAAATGTGGGGGAAAAAACTTTTTTTTAAATATGTAGCCTTAAGTTGCCTTTTGCAAGTTGAAAATTCTCATTAAAATCTGTATGGTGGTATTTCACTTTATCTACGGAATTTAAATTCCACTGTTAAAAAAATTGAAAATTACTTTAGTCCCATGTGAATTAGACTTATAAATAAATCCAGTCTTTCTCATAAAGTTTCCCCAGAACTGTCAAATCTTGTGAAACACAAACAAGCCCAGGTACCTCATTAATGGGTGAAAAAGCTACTTGGTGATTTTTTACTTCAAAAGAGAATCATTGTAATAATTACCATTTTAATAACGTTAATGATAATGTTAAATTATATTGGGTGTAAGTCAAAAGGAATGCATGTCGATGAAATCTGAGCCTTACTAATGGGGCTATGGGGGAACACAAAACATTTTAACAGAAATGTTAACCACTGTCTATCTACAATAATTACATTCCATTCAATTGAAGTACAATGTGTGCTGAAACTAGTTTATATGCTAAAGCACAAACTCTGCGTGTACTGACAACTAGCAGATCAAACTGTGCAGTGTTTCTGAAGAACATTTTCAAAATAGCTATTACGTTCCAGTGAAAAGCAGAACCGTCTGTGTGAGACATTCTCTGAGCAAGCAGGCACATGAACAGCAGGAGAAAATGTTAACATTAAGAAAGATGAAAGATAGGCGAGGTGTTCCTTTATTCTGCGAGAGGAAGTTGTTGCAGAGCTTTCCCAGAATGCTTCATACAAACGCACAGTTAATCTCATTGATAGAGGCAGAGAATAGAATGTAACTGGCTCATGGCCAAGGACGGCTGAACGTCTCATCTATTCAGATGAAAGTGATATGTAGTTCTTGACCACAAGCTGCACACAAATACACACATCTTTCTGGAGAGAGAGAGGGAGAGAGAGAGAGAAAAGACCTTAGGAAGTGGCAATCTAACTTCAAAAATAAGTCAAAAAGGCTGCTGACCGCTGCTCTAAAGGATGACAATCATAAAGCATCATTCAGCAGAACAGACCTACATTACTAAATATAGTCAACATAAACTTTATAAGAGTTGATTTTGAACCGAGAACATCTGTCTCTCTCTCAGAAACGCTTTCATCTTGATACGGCAGTGTGATGCGAGGAGGAAGACAAAGATGAGATTGAAAAGAAGGTGAGATGCAAGATTAGGGAACGACTGATCACATAATCACACTGTATAATCACATTGGTCGCTAAGATACCATATATGGGCTTAAATATTTAAAACAGAGAAAAAGAACAAATGGATATGACCAAAGAGTCAGAGATAATTAGCCATTGGATTCAATCTCAGTTCTACTATGGCAGAAACAAAGGGATAATTACTTTACAATAGGCAGAGCAAGAATACATATATAGACACTGTGTTTAAAACCGAAGGAACAAAGCTGTCACAGAATCTGGTTTGTTAAAATTACAGTGTCAGTGTTGTCTGAAAAAACTTGATATCAACTGCTTCATTTAGTACAAAAACAGTGCTTTTGTTTGTATAACAGTTTAAGTCAAATAAAAATTGTTTTATTTTTATTATGTCATTTCAAGAAACACCTTTCAGATTTCAGAATAAATGCAGAATTCTCCAGAATGGATTTTGAACATGGGAACATGCATTATATAAAGCTGAGAGTTAAAAGGTTGGGGTCAGAAAAACCAATACCTTAGTTTTTTCATGTTTTTGAAATATTTCTTATTATCATCCATGTTGAAAAAAACAGTTGTACTGTTTAATGCTTTTGTAGAAAACATGATCTTTTTTTTCAAGATTCTTTGATGAATAGAAATTTTAAAAGAACAGAATTAATTTGAAATAGATTTTTTTCTAACATTTTAAATGGCTTAACTACATGGCTTGACATTAACACCCGCCAAATGTGGGTGGATTTCAGCTGTTACAGGGCTTGAATTTCAGCATGGGATTGAGCGTATTGCACATAATTTTACTCATTCACACAGATTTTGTGCTCACAGCCAAAGTGTGCACACATAAAACCGCCTCTCAGTACTAAATTGAGTTCTTTTTCACTGCTTTTTTGTGCTTAAACAGTTACATACACAGAAAATAATGTCAAAATGTCAGTCCTGGTGAGTATTCGTAAACACAGTCAGTTATGTATTAAGTGAACGTAAACAATTGAAAAAGAAAATGTAACAGTATAATGGATCCGTGCATCAGGTCTTAAAGTGACAGCAGCCTAATAAATCTGCTGCCAAATTATGTGATAATGGCTGTGTCCGAAAACTGAAAAATGCTGCCTTCCGAGGACACATTTCAAGGTAGTAAGGCATCAAGGCACGTCCAAATCCAATGTTAGCTTCAGTTCCTCTCTCATTAGATACCTTCCTCAGATCGATTTTTGAAGGAAGCATAGATGTATCCTTAGCTGCCTTTGATATCCCACAATCCTGTGCTTTCCATTCTGTGACAGTTGAGCTAGAAAAATAAAGATGGCGTCCGAAAGTTGCGTTTGCTGCTCAGTTTGTGTATAAATGTACGATTTTGATCAACATATTTCAATTTTGATATCATTTCTATCGAGAAATTACTACTGTAGTAATTAAATATTTGTTTAGTTCTCACCAAAGCTTGCGCTATATTGCTGTAGATCGTTAAACTGTTACGCTGCCTCAGAAGTCTGTCCGAAATCAATTTTGTGAGGTACCTTCATGCACAAATGCTGCCGTACAAGTCATTCTCTTATAAGATAGCGAGGCAGCAAGACAGCTACCTAGGTTTTCGGACGCAGCCAATATGAAAAATTTCAATATGGCAGTTCTTCCCCATGGTATAATGATGTCTAAATTGTGGTCAGTGAAAACGCTGAGTGGCTAGTAACTTTGGAAAACCATTAGCCACAGTGGCTGGTGAGCAAAGGACTTAACGTCAAGCCCCGCTTAACTTTCACTTTAATGCATCTTTGCTTACTGACCTGAAAAACTTGAATTATGCAAGTGAACACACAAGGTTAGGGAGATATGTAGAGCATTCAGAATGATGATTTGAGAGCGATATCAGACTCAATACATGTCCTGCAAATATAGACTGAATAGTGTTTAAAAACAGGCTTTGTAAGTAAAAGTTATAAAAGAGGTTTTATTCCATTGCATTGGATGCTGTGTATTTCAAAGAGAGTTTGATGTTAAATACAGGCTTCTTGTTCATTCATCTGAGTGAGATATCAATGGTGGAGAGGGAATCAAATAACAAAAGATGAAGTCAGAGAAAAATCTAATTGGCATTGGGCTCTGATTCGGGCCCCTGCTCTCCTGCGTTCAGCTCTATGCTTTTATCCTATTAGAGTTGTGCTATGACCTGAAACACACAAGCTCAGATGGAGGATTGCAAACATATTTTGTACAAAACTAGTGACACGCATAGTCGTAATTCCATTAAGTCGTGGAATTTGGGAATTGCCTTAATTTCGGTTGATCCGCAAACAGCAGCTGATGAACGGGCTGTTGTCATGGTGACCGTCGTGGATGTGGAGGAAAGCATAAGGGACACACAACCGCAACACATACACCTATAGTTGATTTCAACTGTGAAATTCTTGGAAAAATTAAACTGTAATATGATTCAAATGTAAAGATGTCAGAGGACAGGATAAGAGAAATAGATTTCCATTTTTAAGCCCTCCTTTTTTTCCCCCTCACACACAGAGTATACGTACAAAAGCACAGCAGCATGTGCTCTCTCTCTCTCTCTCACACACACACACACACAGCTTGAAGCCTTTGATGACAGACCTGAGAATCAAACGAACATCTGGAGTTTACATGCATGACTTCAAACACATACTGTACTTCAAACATAGTTTTTGTGTGTAAAACTCCTCTACCCATTTAAAGAATTATTTACAAGTCTGATGATGCCATAAAGACACAAGCAATAATCAATATTCAAAAGTGAAATAAAGATAATGGACTGAAAACAGCAATGGCTGCTTTTGTTTTCATGTCTTCAGTGGGAAAACAAACTTATCAGTAAAACATGTCTGGTGCTGTTCCCCCCTGGCGAGGTAGTTAAGTGTGAGAAGAGTGTGTGTAGTAAGAGGTGTGTGCGTGTTGTCTTGTGAGGCATGTGCTGTGAATGAGGATTTCTGAAGAATGATGATTAAATGTCAACACATTCTTTTCCAGAGTTTAAGGGAGATCCGTGATTGCCTCACACGGCCTTTAGCCGACAGAAATGTCAGCGGCGTACGCATGCAGAACCCTGATCAATATGCCCGATTGGAATTGGAATTAATCACTGGCATGGGTACAATTATAGAAGCGATGCCATAATTATCTCTCAATATCTCAATACGAAAGTCAGAGGAGATCAGTGAAGCATGAAAGACTGCTCTCTAACAGATTATTTACTGATCTCTTATGATTAAAATGGTTGGTGAGGGATTCGTCCCTGAGCAACTTCCTTTGCCTCATTTTATTGCTGCATCTCTGACATTCTATTTTTTAGTCCTTTTCAGTTGTGTGTAATTTCACCAAATGGTTTATATATATATATATATATATATATATATATATATATATATATATATATATATATATATATATATATATATATACTGTTTAAAACAATTTACAATAATACAATAAACAATAATAAGCTATTATATAATAATTATTTCAGATTCTGCACTATTTCTAGATGACTAACCAAATAATTAAATTTGTGACACTGTACAGAGAGTCAGATGTTCCTTCTTCCACTGAAGTTCAAGATGCTCGTCAGGCTCTTTTGCCACTTAGTCCGGCTGAGGGGATGTGTTCCGGCGGGAACGTGACGGCAGCGCATACCCACTTTATCTCAAAACTGCTCAGAATGCAGATAGAACATTATAATTCCATCTGCATTCTGAACAGTTTTGAGATAAAGTGGGTATGCATTGACGTCACGTTCCCGCCGGAACACATCCCCTCAGCCGGACTAAGTGGCAAAAGAGCCTGACGCATGACTGGATTTAATAGGAGAAACTGCGAAAAAGCGATTAAAACAAGAGTAAAACAAACAATTAAACTAAATGTGGGACTCGAAAGATACAACTTACCAAAGATCCTTTGATCCATGGATATTGACATGCAGTCATTAATCATGTTTCCTGACATTTATGTGTGCCATGTGCCTGATTTCGATGCCGGGGAAATACAGAAAGCAAGTTTGTCTGTGAATGCTTTATTAGGTCTAAATCCAGGTGACCACTTATATGTGACTATATATATATCATCCAGCCCTAAAACTTGTATAGTTTTCATCAGTGTTTAACACCCAATTTTGCAGAATATAAGAATATAATATTTAACTGATTAACTTATTAACTGATTTTTACCGCAAAATTCATCATATTGACACAAAATTATGACTGGAAATCCACATTTCGCTGCCTAGAGTCCAGTTGTTTCTTAGCTCAGATTTCTTGGCGAATGTATTTGTACAGTCAATTGCAAAGCTTTTTCCCATTTTAGATGTGTTTAGTGTGTTTTTTGCAGCATTCACACTGAAAACCAATGCTGCCACAACAAAAAGTCACCCAATAACACAAAAGTCCCTCAATTGCTACTCAAAACTAGTCCGAAACTAGCCCAATCGCATTTCAGGGGGTCCCCCGGTAAAAAATTGTGTTCCGAGGGGTAAAATCCGCTTTTTGGCAGGGTTTCCCCTGGTAAAAATCGCATTCCAGGGGCTAAATATCATGCTATTTGGGGTTGCTTCAACCCGTGGAAAACAACCCACGGCAACAGTGTTAAATTAGCCCAATTCCGCGGGAAAACCGCAGACTTGGCAACACTCTTTTTGTCACTCAGTGGGTGTAACCGCAGTCAATCAATGGTGACATCACGTGCATACCCTCTATAGAGCTTCAAAGTTTTTGCATTCCATACTCCTTTGTAGATGTTTGTTTTCTAAAAAAAAGTCCCAAAATGTACAAAACTTCACAGAAAAATCACAGAATGTAAATAGGATGTCACAGAATAAGAATATGTGAATAACTCAATTTTGACAAAAATGTCAGTTAGAACCTTATAATTCCAAGGTGATGATCTGTTTATATTGTTTATAATAGTAATTTGTTCAGTGTAAAGGTTGTTAATTTTAGTGAATGTATTTACTATAACTGGGCTGAAACTACTTTCTCTGTCTTTTCTTCAATCACACTGCCCTTATTCGCCTTTCTAGTAGTGTTTATTTCCTGTTCCTGGCATTTCTAGTAGTGTTTACTGCCTATTTTTGGTCAAACGTTCTGGTTGGTTGGTTATCAGGAAGCTGTAATTCTCTGCTCTTATGTTCTCAGTATAAACACCTCATTCCTGCCTCCGACCTGGATCACTAGAGGTAAACAGGTTTTCTGTGAAGCCAAAGCAATTTGGAGACCTTGTTACTGTCTAGATGAAAATGCCAGTCAGAATAAAATCTTTTACATCAGCACTCGATATCAGACACAGGGTCCTCTGTAGGGTTAGATTATTTCATCAGCATGATGGGCTCATACCTCTGCATGTACAACAACCTGACATCACGAATTTGAGCGGATGATAAGGTGAGATTAGGTATGTGCTACATACCAAGGCTGTGACCACATGAAAAGTGATCATACAAGACTGGTACAACAGAAAACACGTCATCCAGTCATCGACAGTGCATCTGTATCGACCCACCCCAGTGTAAGTAATACCTTAATCTCAGGCAGGCCAAAGAATCCATCATATACTCTGACAAGATCCACATCCCCGGGGCAGCAGCCTATCCTCTCTCTCTCTCTGTGATTGGCCAGCATTTAATTCATCTGCTTTGAAAAGCTGGAACTGATCCACTACAAAATCTGTGAAATCTGTGTACGAACGTTTTCACAAAAAAATCATGATTGACCAAAAACTTTTGTACAAAAATTTATTTTATAAAAAATTAGGAACAGCTGAAACCACATGTAATCAAAAAGCACTTTCTCTGTGTGGCCTTATAATCATGTTAAGAAGTTATATTTCCTCTTAACATGACTATTATATTTTACATTATAATCTAAAATCAATAAATAATAATAATAATAATTTCATCTTAAATGCAAAGTTCTGAATTTCAAAATTCATAACCATTCAGAAACATCCAGATGCATTCTAAAAATTGTATCTTCTTCCCGAGTCTGCCCATCAGTGTCAAACGGTTTGAACAATGTAAGGCTGAACACCATTACTGACAATTGTTATTTTGGCTGCGTGAGATTCTCCAGCTTTGTTGTTGTTGAGCAACCAAAGTGTGAGCTGTTAAAGCTCTGCCCTCTTATGGAAAGGGGGCTGGGAGCAGCAGCTAATTTGCATTTAAAGGGACACACACAAAAACGGCATATTTTTGCTCACACCCAAATGGGACAAATTTGACAAACTATAATAAATGGTCTGTGGGGTATTTTGAGCTGAAACTTCTAGGGCTGCAACAACTATTCAATAAAATCTATAATAATCGATAATGAAGATCATCGACAACGATTCTCATTATCGATTAGTCGGGTCTGCCCACAGTGCACAGAAAACTTCTGCCAGTTGCGTCAAATTACAGCACTGAAATTAACACATTTCTATGGACAAATATGCATCTAAAAATAGTGGAGGAAACAGAGTGAGCTGCTGCAAGAAAGGTATGTGATTCAAGCTGCCCAAAACATGAGAATTCTTTATTTTAAGCTTCAAGCTAATGCATTAGCTTAATGGCTTGCCCTGACATATGCATGTGCGTCCTCAGTGCAAAACGTTCATTCTACGGCTATATCCTTATCTGTAAATCTTATAAATTCACATTTCCATTTTGTATAAATGTTCATCCTGACAGTCTGCGTTAAACTTCTAACTTTACTGAATTAGCGCCAACGTGCACACCCACGTCGGACAGACGGAACGCGGGAGAGAGGGAGACAATTAATATTCAGCGCAAAAATATTAATTTGCTGAAATATTTTTTTTTTTTTTAAAGTTAAATTTAGATTTAAAAGTCAACATGTCATTCAATTATTTTATAAGAGTAGTAACTGTAAAGGGATAACAACATGTAATTGAATATAAATTTAAGACGTTTCTTATAGCCTATATTTTACAGGATAAAGAAATGACAGTAAGAGGTTATTGTGTCCAGAGTGAATGTGTGTGTTCCAGCAAAACATTTATCTTGCCTGTTGGATAACACAGAGTTTTTATTATTATTATTATTATTATCTTTATTACTGTTTTAATTTTTAATGTAGATATTTAAACTATATTCACTATACAGTGCTTAAATTTATTAGACCTCTGCCACCCAATGTAAGGTCTAAACTATCAGTATTGGTGATTACCAAAATCATTTTTCTGTAATGGTTAATACACCAGTATGTGTAAGCTCTTTAGTCACAGCAGTATTTCTAATGTTACAATATAATTATTGTTGTTATCCATGAATTTTTGATTTTACAAGAAAGGCAGAAAAAAAAGTAAAGCACTTTATAGGTTTTTTTTTTTTTTTTCTCCAGATGCCCAATTACAGTTTTTTGGATATTGTGTGAATAATATCAATATCAATAACAATATTTAGTTGTTTCAGTTTGTTATTTGCCTAATAAATGGCAATAACATTTTTAGGTTTAAACAAGTTTTTGATATATTCCTAAAATATTTGTGTTCTCTCTTTATTATGACATTTAGCCTAGTCTAATAAATTAAGCACTATAAGTTTTCATAACATTCATTTGGCACATTTGTTTGAAGTACATTGGGCAGGATGTGCAATAGTGTGTTTTTGTCAATAATAATAATAATAATCATAATAATAATAATAATAAACAAGTAGGATTTTTATCTGATTAATCAAAAAAATAATCGGCCAACTAATCGATTATCGAAATAATCATTAGTTGCAGCCCTAAAAACTTCACAGACACATTCTAGGGACACCAGAGACTTATATTACATCTTGTGAAAGGGGCATAATGGGTCCCCTTTAAAATAATCTTCCAAACAAATGATTCAACAGAATAAAACTGACTTTCCAGAGCTACATGAAAAAGAGGACATCAAGCTAAAAGAAAAAAAAACAGATGCTTGTATCCATAAAAAAAGAAAAGAAAAAGATAATCTGCAAGAGATTTAGACATAGTAAATAGCAGGTGCAACAGGTCTTTGTAACTTCTCTTCTCTTATCCTTGATGGGCAGACCCCATGCAGTTCAACAACCTTTTATTGAAGCACCAGGGCTGTGCTTCTGAGTATTACCCAGCCTCCAGGAGCACCCAGAGGAATGCTTACACTGGCAGAGATAAAGATAAACATGGTCAATGCAGCACAGTGTTTCAAATCCAATAACTTACATACACTGTATTTTCTAACTGTGCAGGTACATGACTACTAGTGAATCTTGGAGGAATTCCTTTAATACACTAGCTTATATTAGCTTGTGCATATAATTTGTTGGTCATAAAATTCCATTGCATGACAATGGTAAACTGTGGAAACATATGCCATCCTTTGTGTTATGCTTGAGCATGCATGAAATAAATTAAAATGTATACAACTGAAAACATGGACAGACATGCATGTTTGAGTGCATGCTCAATTGCAAATAATGTGCATGTGCATACTCAAGTTGCAGAAAACATGTGCCTGCATGTATAGCTTTGTGTGAGAAGGCTAGATTTACTAAAATCTCTTCAGTGTGAGGTTGCGATGCAGACCATTTCAAAGGCTCATGGGATTTCTGTGATTCCTCAGAAGAGTTTATGTGGGGGTAAAACAGAGCCCACAATGCAACGGAATCCATTGCCTGCAATGCCAAAAAAAAAAAAAAAAAAAAAAAAAAGAATCTCCACCTAGTTACAATTAACACTTTAAAATGCTGAAAGTGTGCTCGTTTACATGTATTTGGAAATATACCTGGTTATAATGCTCCATTCCATCATTTAATGAAGTATAGCTTCCAAGATCAATAGAAAAAGTTCTCTTAGAAATGAAACTGTTTACTACCTGCTTTTCACATGTGAAAAGGGAGCAATCCACAGGTCTAATTGTCATAAGTAAATATATATATATATATATATATATATATATATATATATATATATATATATATATATATATATATATATATATATATATATATATATATATATATATATATATATAGGATGAAGGATGCGATACTAATGCAATACTAGAATTTGCAAAGTTAAAGCATGATCAGACAGGGTCAGACAAAAAAGGCGGGAAAAAATAAATAAAGAAAGAAAGAAAACTACAAAAGAATTAAGAATTAGGGTGAATAATTAAGTGTGAAACCATCAGGAACCCTTCAGTCTCCAGCACTACCATTTTCCAGAATTGCAACCTACTTGGAGTCTCCAGAAGTGCAAGGTGACAGGATCTCAGAGACTTAGGTTAGGTAAAGAATACTAAAAAATGACCCCCATGTATCACAGCTGAAGTGTTGTAAAATTCATGAATACTGTTTTTTTTATAGGCTTTATAGACAGTCAGGTTGAGAGTGACTCTTGAAGGACCAGCACTACATCCTTTTGTACCACTGTTTGAAGAATTCATCTTCCAGAATCTGGCAGTAAGTTTTGGGCATTCATTTTTAGTCCATCTCTGCAAGACGGACTTCAGGGTAGGAGATGGAATAAAAATGAACTCCGAAAACTTACTGCCAGATTGGTAAAATGTGTTTGGAAAAGAAAAAATAAAAGATCAGAAAATCAACTTGCCTATAATTCTGCACATGGTGTATATGGATTCTTTGATGAATATAAAGTCGTTATTTGAAATAGAAACTGTCATATTTGATTTAATTTAATTTAATGCATCCCTGCTGAACAAAAGACAAAAGTTATATATATAAAAAGTATATATATATATATATATATATATATATATATATATATATATATATATATATATATATATATATATATATATATATATATATTATACACACACACACATATACACAGGAGTGTACATAAGTGGTGCGCATGAGCGACCAAGATAAAAAATACGCCGGGTATTTGTGTACCAACATGGTTGACAGCTGTTAATGCACAATCACTGTTTTAGATCAACTAACTGTAATACTGCATAAAATTTCCATTTGAACTGAATGCATAATAAATCTGCCGACTTCAGAGCAAAATGCAAAGCTGTGACATTGACGCGCTTCGCTCGGCAGTGCTAAAACCAGCAGTACATAGACTTACTTCCTGGCAACCCACCAAAATAACAGCTTGCTGATTTTAGGTTTGAAAATGTTGAAAATTCATATATAAGTAAATATTAGCATTGTATTTTTAAACGTACTATAAAATAAATGTATTTTATTTAATACTCATTTATATTTTAAATATAATTGTATCATCACACTTTATTATTTTATTTAAAAACTAACTGAACAATGTGCAATAATGCTATTATTATTTTATATTTATAGTTAATGGGTCACAGTGTGAGCACCAACTTAAATCTCCATATATATATATATATATATATATATATATATATATATATATATATATATATATATATATATATATATATATATATATATATATATATACACACACACACATGCACAAACAAACAAACAAACTTATATCTTTGCTACTGACTCACTCATATACACATTTTCTTATCGTTCTGGTAGGGAAAAGTCTGCATAAAATGCGCATACACATATCATTTTTAACCTATTACGACATATGTTTTTCATAACCTTAAAATAAACCTGCCGTCATAGCAATCATCATTATATTAAACACATTCTGACCATGCCATTCTGTAAACTTCCTCCACTGTGTGTGCCTATGAATACTCTCCATATCTGTAAGTTGCACAGTGATAGTCAGGCCTTACATGGCATCCTGAGGCAGGACTCCTGCACAGACTTGTCTGAGAAAAGAAGCACACTCAGTCTCCAGTGTAAACACAACAGCATGAGAGGAATGCTCAAGCTGGGAGTAGCAGAAGGCTTACTGTAGGTCAGACAACAGCTTAGGGACGCCCATCGGTGCAACTTAAATCAACAGCAAGTTAGAGCTGACATGATCATACACATGTAGGGGTCATGAATCCATTGTTCTTTGATGGATGACTGTGGTCCTGTTTACACCTCGTATTAACATCCACCTCGGGCAATCATAAGTGGTCAGCCGAAACACATTGCTGTTTACACCTGGTAATAACATGCATCTCAAACGCATCTCCTGTGACTACCTGTAATCATATTTTGAGGGAGAATGATCCCTCTGATTTCATCACTTTCCACATCAATGTGTTACTGAGTTGATAAAGCACAAAAAGATAAAAAAAAAAAAAAAGTGTGAAAAAAAATCAATGCAAACGATTCTCTCAAATATGTCTAAACACAAATACAATGTTTTTCTGTTAGAATTCTCACTTATTTTAACTCATATTTGTATGCTTTTCCAAATTATCTCATTTGGATGTTATTTTTCCTTTAAAATATTATACAACAAGAATATAACAAATATATAATATGTAATATAATAAACTTGCTTTAATGAAATAGAAAGATTTCTGAAATAGAGAGATCAACTAAGCAAGTATATTACCTGCATCTAGCTGATATTCTTCAGGTCAATCTTAAACTCAGAATAATAATAATAAAAATAAATAAAAAAAAAAAACAGTTTGAATGTCCAGTTTGAATAATGTAAACTTACAAAGATTGGCTGTTTGATATACCCAAAATGAATTATATCTCATGTTCAACCACTATCTACAGTACATAAGTGCATGCCAGAGGCAAATTTCCATAGGGCTGGCCGAGATAAAGCTGTTTTCGGTGGAACTCACATCTACGTCAAAACAAATTATCAAAGAGGCACTATGTTTATATATAAACTGCATATTTGAGGTTTAAACAACTACATTCTCGCCTAAAAAAAACATTTCAAATCTATATTCCATGCCACAATAACAGTAAAATTATAGTGGGTTTGCTCTTCCACCATTGATGCTCGCTGTGCGAAAAGCTGCCAGAACAGATCCGACAGAAACAAGCGGAGTGATACAAATTGTCCTAATGTGTTGTTAAATATCAGTAAATTCCAGTACATTTATGTTCCTGCCTATTTAAGGGTGAAGTGGTCAAGTGCTATCCTACTGTGATCCGATCACTGAACATGCATGTTTTGAGGCCTATATGCTTTTATCTGATGAGCAAAATAAACACATACAGCATTCTACTTGAGAGCTTGGGCAAAGGAAAACAACTCACATTTGATTCCTTGCGACGATGTTTTATTCTCTGCAAGTTCAGTGCAATTATTTTCCACAGAAGCAAACTCATCTCCTCTGGATATGTCTCCGTACATTTCATTGACTCCTGGGTTGAAGCAAAATGAATGTTCCCTTTTCCCTTTCATCTGACCATAACCCTGCAGCCAAAATTGCATTAAATATTCCTTTTATATCTTCACCTTCGGAGGGCAGTGCCTTGTAATTGCTTGGCTGCACTGTATGCCAATAAATAACTAATAAAAAAATAGGGGAAAAAACAAACTCTAATTTCTGGTCATACTGGAACAGATCCTGTGAGAAATGCATTACGTATTCATTACAATGACACCATGAGGACATGCTTGGAATTTCGTATGCTCGAAAAACATAATCTGGGAAAAATAGTTCAGTTTTTTTCCTGCAGCGTACAAAATGTATCTACAAGCGATGTGTACACAGAGTGAAAAGTATATTGGCAAACAAGATGCTGGAGGCACCATGAATATTTAAGAGCTTTTTTAAATATAGAAACAGCAAAGTGAATCGTTGCACTTCAGTCAGATGAGGGTCTTATCAGGAATAGATCCATAATCACTAATACCTGTTTAATTTCTCACAGTTGCACACATACATGTTTTGACAGAAATGAAAAGAGAAGGAATAAAAAGGCACTATGTACACAATATTGATAAAATTATATCGACCTGCAAAACCACATGCCAGTGGAACATATAGAATTTCCTGAAAGCGTGGAAGGCAAGCATGGTGATAGATTAGTTGTGCTGGTATATAAATGGTAGGTACTTAGTGGCTTGGTGGGGTGTCATAAGCGAGGTCAGCATAATATATTAATGACTTAAAATGAACACGAACAAAGAAAAAGTATTTATTTTTCTTTAAAAAAAAACTGACATTTACTCTATTAATTAATGTTTTTTTATTTTTTTATTTTGTGAATGATTAATCATGTTAAAGTCTTTGTAAAAAAAGTCTTTGTAATATTTCATCTAACTAATAACTTCTGAAATCACTTAGGCTGCGTGGGTTACTTGACAATGCATACAAAAAGCAAATATACAAACACAGATTCAGTCTAGTGCCATTCTGTTATTTAAATTTCCCCTGTAGTCAATAATTTTATCCCTTAAAACTGTGCCATGAATATTCAAATTAGCCCTGCCTCCACTCAATCACATGAGCTCAGAATACCTGATCCACTGTAGTAAACGCTGAACAATGGCAAGTGGAAATACTGGTTTAATTCAGCCATGTTTGAACCAGAAACTGATTCAGAAGAAAAAGTGGAAGAGTGAATTGCACATTTATTGTCATCTATAAGTCAATGTATCAGAATGGTAATGCATTTTATCTATTACTCCTTACAACTCAAGACACATAACAGTAATTAATATTATTAGCCTTTTGCTTGACTATATTATCAAACAGCTAATAATGTGTTAATGTTACACAAACCATGTATCTGTTAGCCATTTCAGTCTGCCTTCTAAACAATCAGCATCCTTAGAAATGCTTTGAACAACTTACATCACCAGTGGAGGAAGGCATATAGTTTATCGTAATATAAATCATATACATAATTCATATTACTAAATGTATAAAAATTTTCATATCAACAGAAAAATAAACCTGGATAACTGGCTTCTCTTGAGACATTCCACATCACAAGCATAGTTAATGATATGCTAAAGTCCGCTTGAATGTTGTGAACGTGACTGGTTACAAGGTAATTTGTGAGGTAGAGAACAAGGGAGATTTCAAACCACGTTTTTGAGACTGTCTTTGGTTCACTGCAGTTTTAAGGGGGGACAAAGAAGACGAAAACAACTCAGCAATGGTGTTTACTTATGCTTTAAGACAAACCATGTGCAAATTCATATTAAAAACACCACAAAGACAAACAATTTCAAAAACTTAATTTTTACCACAGGGGTCTTTAACATCTACACTGTCAGAAAAAAAGGTACAGTGCTTGTCACTGGGGCAGTTCCCATGGTACAAAAGTGAAAAGGTACATCTTTGTACCTTACTTACCCCTAAATGGTGCATATTAGTACCTTAAAGGTACATATTAGTACTTTAAAAGTGCATATTTGTACCTTAAAAGTATATATTGCCTTTTTACCTTTGTACCTTAGGGTACTGTCCCAGTGACAAGCACTGTACCTTTTTTTCTGACAGTGTACTTTTTACCAGTCAATAAATTTCAATAAAGTTCTGTTTCACTCATAATGTCAACTTACTGGAGTCAAATGGTTTTCAAATCAAATGAAGATGTCCAATGTGTGACAGAAACCTGATATTATACGGTAATTACAGTGTGTTGCCATCGTACTTCATAATACATGTCTGACAGCTTAAAATCCTTATGTGTCAAAGTGTACAATTTCTTACAGCGCATTTATTGAGAGGTCGTCATGTTGCTCTACTTTTGGCGGCTAGCAGGCATTCCCACTTGACTAGTGAATCACTGCTCATTTTCATAAAGTCTGCTCAAATTTCAACAGTTGCCAAAAGTCCCTGTCACTTGTCATCTCAAATCACCAACTCTCTCCGAAAAATGAATGAATTCCAGTCACTTTTTCACTTTTGAGATTATTTCCCTGTTTATAATTTCCAAATGGTTCAGTTGGTGCCATCTCATTAACAGCCACTGAAGAGGTTACAGAAAAAAGAAAAAACATCAGTTTTTGGCACTAAAACAAAAATGGAGCCGCTTCAAATGGAGAAATACTGGAAATTCAGACTTGGGAGATGGCTCAAACAAATTTAAGTTTCAGATATTAATAAAAGTGAAGTGTATAATATCTTTGATGCCAAATATTTTCTCCTACTCCATTTAAATACGCAGAGACACAAGTACACCATTCCTAGGCTGATTTCCCAGATAACTGTAAACACTGTAGCTCAGTGGTGCTTTCAAAACATTGCTGTTTGTTTCAAGATCCAGGCCAGACTGACACAGCAACACCATCCCAACCAATGGCCTGATATTGGGGTGGAGCTACCAGTTTGTCTGGCCAATGGCAAATGGCGGGCGTGTTCCTGTTTGAAAACAAAAAAAATATTTTTGCAACACTGTGCGGCACCTAAATTACACATTTCACCTTTAAATCTGGCAGTGGAACTATATGTGTAATCTTTAAGAATGGCGCGCGTGTACCAAATGCATCATTTCAGCACAGTTAGATGCTAAAGGAGGTGCACATATTATAGTGAACAAAGAGCAGAAGTGAAGCACTGACAGGCACTCAAAACCAAGTGTGTCACTACAATAACACACAGTACATCATTCTCTTTGCTGCATATTTTTGTTCCAGAAAGGCATTTAGGTGGACTTAAAATATCTCCTAAATATCTGTTGTCTGTCTCAAGTAAATATTAAATCACCAAACTCAAAAGTGCACTAATGTAGCAATTCTAGAATAACCAACCAAAAGTTAATGACATTTTAATAGCATGCAAGTAGCTCGGTTCTTGTAATAAAAAGCTGCTTTTTATATAAAAAAAGTAGCTGTATAAAAAAAAAAAATAAAAAATCCATTGCTATATTTTATGCCATATTTCAATGCACACAAACCTTTACAGTCGAGCAACCTAAGAAAGCAATAAAACATGCTTATCTGAACTGTTCTTGATTTCTCATTTATAGCATTGAGAAGGTTAATTTGCATGGTTCATGTAAATACAGTAAATGATTAACTGTCCATGATCTGTAGCAAAATATTTAGTTAAATACTACTGTTTCAAAGTAACTTCCTAAACATTGATGTAGCACAATGCTACGCTTACATTACATTACTGCAGATGAAATGGCTAAGAATGCAACAGTCTGCCAAATACTCTGAGGAGAAAGAAAAACAGAGAGAATGAGAGCCAGAGAAAAATACAGAAGGTGTTTCTATTACAGAGAACATGCACACCAGAGTTTCCCCTCAAGTGTGAATCAATTCAATATTAAATTGTATACAAATTTAATGTGGACTGTGAAAGGTACAGAGCTCTGATCCCAAACCAGCAATAATAATACCTCATCTCTTTAGTGCTCCCCTGAGATACCTTAAATCTACAAACCTGAGCAAACGAACTCTCGGCTACTTAAAATGTGTTTTTTATGCCTGCTCTTTCCCGTGGAGAGCATTATCTTAAGGCTATTATGTATTTCTCTCACTACTGTAATGTGATGATAACTAGCAGGGGCTTCCACAGGGAGATGGCTGAGTTATCTTGAGTGCCTGACAGGGAGCTGATAGTGTTATATTACTGTGGTTTGTGGTTCTGAATTCCCAACGCATTCCCAGCAAAATAAAATACCTCACACCAGTTTTTTTAGCAGCAGCCATGGTTTATAGCGATTAAACACAAGACATCTGTTGCTGCTTAGTCCATCTAAGGAAAAGCATCAAGGAAACCTTTAGAGGAAACTCATGAGGACCTGGACAGGTATGATATTGCCTAGCTGAACTGTACCATAAAGTAAATGGGTTTCATCCAAAAGATGACAATCATTGACTGACATAAAATAGGGACTATCTGGACCATAAAGTCTTAAAACTAACAGTAAGACTAACAGTAAGTGAAACAGAAAAGAGTCAAATTTATTTCATTTTCATTTTTAGCAGCACTTAAGAAAAATATTTGAAATGCTTTGAAAAGAATGCAGTAAAATGGTATTGAATATTAAATGATGTGGTGCCTTCATTAAATGACTCAGAAGGGGCCATGTCATAGATTTACCTAAAGTATTCAACACAAATTATTAGGCAAAGCATTTCAGAACATATATATTCCCATAATATAAGTATGGCCTTTCTCTATGCTAATATAGAAATGTAGTATATATATATATATATAATATATATATATATAATATATATATATATAATATATATATATATATATATATATATATATATATATACACAATATAGTTTAGTACTATAGCACTAATAATCGATAAGGTTTTTTTTTTTGACTGACACTATACATTTCTATATTATATATATATATTACACACACACACTCACACACACACACACACACACACACACACACACACACACACACACACACGCACACACACACACCGATCAGGCATAACATTTTGACCACCTTCCTAATACCCTAATACTGTGTTGGTCCCTCTTTTGCTGACATTTTTTACTATGCTAATAGAATGCCTTTGATTAATCAATCATCAGCAAGTATGAGCACCTCTATAAAACCTGAAATTCTGGCAGTTTGCTGGTCTGGAGCATTCAGGTGTGTGTTAACACAATGCCTGGGAGGAAAGACATCAGCATATGTCAGCAGACAAGTGTTGCTGCCATCAATCTGGGAAGGATTAAACAGTAATTTCCAAAAAATTTGAAGTCCATCATTCTACAGTGAGGAAGATTATTCACAAGTGGAAGACGTTCAAAACAGACACCAATATGCCCAGGACTGGATGTCCCAGCAAATTCACCCCAAGGTCAGACTGTGTAATGCTCAGATAAATTGGAGACAACCCAAGAACTACATCTCACACTCTACAGGTCTTAGTTAACATGTTAAATGATAAAGTTCATGACAGTACAATTAGAAAAAGATGGAACAAGTATGTTTGGATGGGTTGCAAGGAGAAAGACTTTTCTCTCTAGAAAGAATATGGTAGCACAGCTTAGGTTTGCAAAGTTGCATCCAAACAAATCACACTCTGGAAAAATGTTCTTTGGACAGACTAGACCAAAGTGGGGATTTGTGGAGATTCTGTCCATAATGCACAGCGCCGAGTTTGGTGAAAACTGAACACAGCATATCAGAACAAACACTTCATATCAAAAGTCTAGCATGCAGGTGGAGGGGTGATGATTTTTGGCTTGTTTTGCTGCCACATTACCTGGGGACCTTGCAGTCAACGAATCAACCATGAACTCCTCTGCATACCAAAGTATTCCAAAATCAAATGTGAAGCCATCTGTCTAGCTAAAGCTTGCCCAAAATTGGGTCATGTAACTGGACAATGATCTGAAGATCATCATCAAATATACAACAGAATGGCTAAAAAAAGAAAAGAATAAAGGTGTTGCAATGGCCCAGTCAAGTCTAGACCTCATCCTAACTGAAAAGCTGTGGCGAGAGCTGTGTATAGACAAATGCCCACAATTTATATACTGAAGCAACATTGTAAATAAGAATGGGCCAACATTCCTCCAGAATGATGTGAGAGACTCATATCATACAGAAAATGATTACTTGCTGCTAAAAATGGATCTATAAGCAATTGAATCAGGGTGTCCTTAGTTTGTCACCCATGACTTTTCCATCTTGGCTTTATTTTTGTTAAATAAAAAATGATATGTCATGTGTTGTTGTTCATCTGAGATTTTATTCCAAATTTTAAGACCTGCCAAGGACCAGATGATTTTTTATTATCTCCTGATATGGAAAACCATGGAATTCACTAACTTTTTCACATTACTGTGTATGTATGTGTATATGTGTATGTATATATGATATGGGTCAAAGATGAAAAAGGGTTTTCAAGCATCAAAACAATAAGTTTAATTCAGCTTTGAATTGTTGTTTTTTTTCAATACATCAGATTGTGTCCTGTTTATTTATTTATTTATTTATTTATTTTCTTATGTAATTCAGTGTAACAATCTTGTCAGGGATATTTACAACAACAACAACAAAAAAATCTATTTATGCCATATTAAAGACTAATTACCACTATCCTAGGCTTTGTCCATTTGTCAGCAATAATTTTTTACTCATTTCAAATGCAATACAATTTAGTATGCTCACTTATTCTTTTATATATTTTAATATGTACAGGTCAGAATAAGTATGTCTTACCGGTACATACCTCAGTTTTGGGGTCACAGTTCCATACAAGTTCGGTACGACAGGAAAAACAGCAACAAATTCCCAATGCTAGGTTTCTTTTCATTAATAATGAAGCAACATTTAGTCCGCCCTGAGGTAGTTGGTACAGTACAGCCTCTTTTAGAGTACTAAGCAGCAAACAGAATGCACTCTTGTATAGGTCATATTTTTTGTAGAGCTGATCAAAAACAAAAGGTATTTGGTCACAATCAGCTACAAAACTGAAAAGCATTTCATGTTATAAAAGCATAAAATAAACAGAATAATATAAAATAAAACTTGTGAAGAGATTAGTTTTTGCACATTGTAATTTTCTTTGCGCATTGTTCATTAACAAGCGGTGACAATGGTGGATGCACAAAGTTCTACCAGAAAGACTCGGGGAGGTAAGATAACGTGACAACCATATTTATTAACAATCAGCAAGCAAAATGTTGTAAGAAAGTTCTTTGGCATAGGCCCCGTCTGTAGCTCAGATCCTAAAGGGTTGCGGACTCTGCATTTCCTGCCTGAAGATGAAGGCAGGGGCATAGCCGACCCCCCTGGGAGGTATGGACAGGGACCATCCTGGTGGTGGTGGGGAGGATGGAGGTGAAGGTGTGCATCAGCATCTGCGGACTCAAACGTGTCAGCAATCTTATATACTACAAGTGCAAGATAATGATTGGTTAGCTCTAAACTAATTGGTGACGTAACATTGAGTCTTCCTGGCAGAACGTACGCTAGAGCTTTCATTTCAATATTACGCTTCTTCAAGAAATCACAGAAAGAGGAGCAAGTAGGAGAAAAAGTGCCATCTGTGCCTACTTCATCTTTCCATGAGGAGACAGCGAGTGAAGCTCCTGAGGCTTCCCATTTCCAGGACATGCATGTTTCATCAGTGGACGATAGTAGCGAGATTTAGATACAAATCAGCACAATGCCAAATGATTTTGTCTCATTATAACAGTGGAAACAACTTAAAATACTCCGTGATTTATGGTCATACAGATCAAACAAAAACAAGCGTTGTGCTTTTGCAAAATAAAGTAAACAAACAGGACACTTTCTGCTGTCCCGGTTTCCTTTCCATGAAGTGTGTGTAGCGCCTCACAAAAATTAATCGAAACTCAGCGTATAGGCTACTAGTAAGCTTTCGCAGGCCATCTGAACTCTTGGACTGCATCTGAAATTGCATATGTCTCTACTAAATAGTAGGTGAAAAACAATATGTGACAAAAGCAGTCTGTCCAAATTCAGAGTAGTCATAAAAGAATAGGCAAAAAGTACCCGGATGACCTACTTCTTTCAGCGAGATTCTGAAGTGTACATATGATGGACACTTTACTATCCCATAAGGACACAGGTGAGGATTTGTGAATGTCAGAAAGAAATTTGCAAAAATGCATTAAATTGATGAACAATTAGTAAACATTTATATTTTTAAAAACTAACAGCTGGTAAAAGTTGTGGGACATGTTTTGTTTCAAGTCTCAAGAAATGCTGTAGTGATTGAGATGTTTAATAACATCCGAGTGAAGACAATTTGCAAAGTATAGCAGGAAGGGCATGCCATGGCTCTATGTGATAATTAACAAAGAAAAAAAAAAAAAAACAATTGGAAGAGGAATTATGTTCCACCTTTTCAATCTGCATGTCGGCTTGACAAATTACTCTCTCACCAGCACTATTCTGATTACGGCCTGATTACAGTCTGATGAGAAATACACAACTGCCAAATACAATAACAGAGTGCAGACATATGCCTATCAGGACTTAATTTGTGAGACATTTGGCAGAGGCTGTTAACCTTCTGAGAATGATGAAGGATGGGGCATTCAAACTTTGTAGAGTGTCCAATCCCACAGTAATCCTAATGACACTGAATTGTGTCCTCTAGCCAATAAAAAAAAAACCTACATACACAGCTCAAATGCAGGGTCAACTAGCCTGCAATTTTTAAGCCAAATTTAAGGACTTGTGCTCTACTTTGTGTGGGACTTGCAACTCAAAGAAACCTGAACCCAGAAAATGATATGTTGCTCCCCAAGCTCCTAAGGCACTGATAGACCTGAAAATGGAAAGGCTCTTGAACTGAGCAAGCCAATCGGTGTCATTCAGCCCAGACACTGGAGTTGAGGCTCAGGCACAGCGAGCCAATTTGGGATGGATCAATAATTCTGTCAGGGAAACAGCCAAACAGGGAGGGAAGGGGTACAGAAGAAGGGCATGGCGTCTTTCAAAGACTCTGTCAAGTTTGCAGTTCTCTCTTTAATTTCCAAATAGTTTGGGGCTGAAAATTTTATTGTAAATTTAAAATTGCAATATGTAAAAAATAATAAAACGAATATAAATAAACATAAGCCTATCAAATTTTCTGGAATATAAGTCGCATTTTACTTTAAATAAATTTGTTTAAGCTTGGTGATTATGATAAATGTTGTTTATAATTAATATATTTTTATTGTGTTTATAATGTTTGTAAACATTTTGCATTTACTGGTATAAAAAAAAAGAACTTATACACCTGGTGCGACATCTTTTTTTTTTTTTTTTTTTTTCCTCTCTCTCAACAATGAAATTTTGATCTGGTGCGCGTTATAGTGAAGTTACAGTATAGTCAAGTGAGACTTATTTTCAGGAAAATATGGTACGTGCGCTGTGTAGTGTATGTTCAGTTTTGGTTTCGTTTTCATTGTGTTCCCTTTGCTACTTTTGTCTCCATGGTTTTTGATTGATGTATGCATGTTATGATAACCATCTCTGTGTATTTAAAATCAGGGCTTAAATACATGGGGAGAGATAATGATTGACAGGTGAACGTAATCAGTAACCAAGGGAACAAACTAGGGAACACAGGCAGGCAGACTGGCAAACAGGGAAACCAAAACCAGCCATGATAATAAAAAAAACATACACGTTATACTATGCTGATGTTTTAAAATATATAGGCCAAAAGAAAATCTTGAGGCTTTAACCTTATATGAATATGTATCACAATACATAATTTGATGCCAGTTGAAAGAGTTTCCCAACAATGACCAGGGGGTTCATTAATTAAATTTTAGAATATAGTTTATTAACAAAAATAGAATAACATAAATATTTAACTGTCAAACATGCTTTTTCTGCCTTAAAAAATAGGGTTTTTTTGGTCAGACATTTGGATATGTTAGTTTCTAAAGGACTAAAAGATATTTGCTAAAGTAAATCATTTCTGAAAGTTTCTTATGTAACTTTTTTCTTTTCTTTTCTTTCTTTTTTTTTTTTTTTTTAGGCTGAAATAAATATGTATTATTCCTTCTAAATAGATTTGGCTCCACCAAAATAATGAATGTCCCTCTATTAATAAAGTTATTATTAAAAAATAATAAAGCATATGTTGCATTTTCAGCACAGAAAGATTCCTTCCAGTTTCAGTCGAGGAGGTAAAGTACAGAGCAGTGAACCATTCAGGCTGATCAAAGCAGCACTGCATTCACAACAAATCACATTTAACTGAGTGTATAACGATTGCTAATCTAAATGTTTCTTCCTGTGGAAAACTGCATGGACCATAGACAGGTAATTGCTGGAGACACATCATAAATACTACAGAGTGCAGACAAAATCCAGAAGCCTCAGGTATGTCACTTAAAAAAAAAAAAGTTTTCCTCTTAAATTGTCTCCTTAGCATTTTTCAATTACTACCAGTTTGAAAAGTGACAGAGAAGACTTCAAAGTAAACCACTTAAGTAACATTAACATGCCATGTGGTAAGTAATTTAAGGCATTTTCCATTAGAATCAGCTCTGTCACTGTGTGTGGGCATGTTTTGAGGGTGTATGAGGCTGTACATGAGGTGTGACCTTGATCGATCCACTGCAAAAACAGGCATCCTGGGACGGAATGAATGTAGCGGTGTGAATGCACCACATCAACAGCTAATGTTTCTGGAAGAAAAGTTAGAGGGAATCACTGTACAGGAACTTGGCATAATCAACTCTTGGTTTGGATTGATCTAGACGTCTAAAACATACATAATCATGCAAAGACGGAATTTATGCCTCAAGTTAATGAAAAATAATAAACAAGAAACACTAAGAATGGTCTTTATATGAAACCGCACCATAGCAACATGACAAAAAAGCATCAGTCTCCATCACCACCCAATTAGATTTCTATTTTCATGGTATCCAAAAGCATTCCACAATGCTGATGACATGCAATGTTTCATTTACTTTCATTTAGCAATGTTCCTCATTAAGGAACCAAGAGAATTAAGGACATCTTAAATTTCACATCGTCAGATCCATAACCCAAACAATACAATCACAAGGCCTATTCATGGCAAGGGGTCAAGGTTTGGTTGGTTAGTATGACCCAGTTAGTGACCCTACTGGTACAACAGCTAGGGCTGGGCCATATATCGAATGACGGCATTTAATTGACAGAGCTGTAGTTCACTGACAAGCCACGCAATATCGCGTTCAATATCGATATGAATCGCCGTCGATATTGAACGCGATATTGCGTGGCTTATCAGTGAACTACGGCTCTGTCAATTAAATGCCGCTTCATTTGAAAGCAGGTGATGGCGATTTAGCGGTAATCAGGGAACCGGCTATACTGACGAGATGCGTGTGACAAAAGCATTCGATATATCGCCCAGCCCTAACAACAGCATCTTTCTCCATTAACCTTTTACACCCTAAAGTCATTTTTAATTATTTCATGTCTAAGTGAAATACTTAAAAGTAAGGACTTAACTAAACAAAACAAAACAACAACAACAACAACAACAACATAGCTCTACAAAAAATTAAATTAATAAATAAAACAAGGTTGCATTAAGTTCATGGTCTCATTTGATAGAAAACCTTTTAAAATTTGAAGAAGATAGATTTTGATCATGTTTGGAGGTTCTTATGTTACAACACTACTGAGAAAACCCAAGAAAAAGTGATGCAGTTTATTGATTTATATTGTTATTATTCATGCTTGACATGATGACTATTAGAAAGCATATGCGACCGGTCACAAAATCAAGTGTGGGCTTGTTCACAATCATGTCAACTGCATCTGGGCAAAATTTTGTGTTGATATCTCAAAGCAATAAAAGGTTTTCAGTGATAGTCACATGACTAGTGACTGGTCTGTGTGTGCAATTCCACAAACCTGGAAAGGAAAGGAAAGGAAAATGTAAAATATAAAAAAAGCAGTAGAATCAATGATTTACGAATAATTTACTGCCATTGTAAAAATGTACTATAATCTAATTACAAGTGCTTACTTTTTGGAATCTGATTACATAATCCAGATTACATGTAATCAGTTACTAACCAGCACTGACCATGCACAGGAATCCCTGGTCTGTCAGTTCAACCTTCAGATGCGAAGGAGGAAGCTGATATTAATAATTTCCAGGCCGATCTAGAAGAATGACAGTATGATGCGCACTACCTGTAGCTACAAGTGAGCAAGATGTACAAGTTCTCATTCTGCCAATCATGTGGAAGAGTTCTCCCAAGCATAGCATCTATTGATCATCTTTGGTTCCCACCCTGAGAGGCGATAGCAGAAGATGAGATAAAACCAGAGAGGGAAATCTGTGTAACAAGTAAGTGAAGTGGGAGTTAAGGTGGATTTGTTAAAAACCATTTGGCAGGAGAAAAGCATAGCTTGAGGCTTGATTATAGCAATGATCAAAGCCATCTCAGGCCAGTCACCTTTTATCAATGCTTCTGTGTAATGGCACATGACCATCCGACAGCAAAATGCACCAATTAATCTGTAATATCAAAGACTGAGATAGACAGATATGAAGGCGAAGCACAGAGAAAGAACAATAAATTCACAGAAGTCATCCGCAACAGAAAGGAGGCATGATCAGACTTGTGAATTGGCTTAATTCTCCAGAACAGCCGTGCTTCTATTATTAGGACCAAATTAATAATTCACTATATGACTTCCCCCCTCCATCAATGTAACTCATGTACCCTCTGACAGCACAAGAGAAAGCTCTGAATAAAACATGGTAATGTAATTTGTTCCCATGATAAGACCTTAAAATGTCTCAATCTGTCTTTAGCGTCACATTGACATCTGTGTCCTTCAGCTGTCAAACAAACAGTAAGTGTCGATCCCTATAAATAAGACTTGCGATGGTGTCTGAAAAAAGATGTAGAGCGAATTGATTGGCTGTTGCCAATGCGATCATCCATAAAATTTGACAGAGCATTACATTTCTTCTCACAATTAGCACCTTGCATTGTTCAGCCATCAAGTATTAAAATCTCATTAGGCAACAGTTCATGTGTAAGTAAAAGCGGGTGACATTTCAAAACACGGTGTATGCTTACAGCGTGCAAGAGAGTGGTTTGTTTTAACAACTTTATAAAAAATAAATAAATAAATAAATAAAAAATAACAGGGTCAGTTTGGTGTGATATTTCCCGCCCTTTAAAATGCAGCCATATTATTTTCTCCATCCCTTTAAATCCAACGCTAGCCAGTCCGAAAAGACACTACAACCCCAATCACAGTATGAAATGTCACATTGCTTTAATAAGCATTTCTAAAACATGTTCTCTTTGGCCCACATGGTTATTTCCGCTCGCCTGACCTTTAACGGGTTTAAAGGTAGTATCTAATGAGTTTGGCTCCATGCAAATGTAACATGAGGTGTGTCAGGTTTACTGTGACACTCTGTCATCAGGTTGGGCAATGAATAATAGAGCAGCGTAGTGTAAAAGAGAAGAATTTTAACCAGGCTGATGCTCAGCAATTTAAGAGCATCAATTACACCATTGTGGAAGAGCGAAAACCACACATGCATTGTAAGATATTTAGTTTGAGTGCTTTAAAGCATGAGCTAAAACATAACAGGTCTTGATTTGATATGCTAGGGAGCCTCATCTATATGCGCAATAGATTATTACTAAAACACAGGTTGTCTGCAAAGTCTATTTTAATGAAGCACACAGATCTTAAAGGAAATTGGCTATTTTTTCCTTTGTGTAATCTGGCTATCATTGACAATTATTATTATCTCCTTTAAATTTTGACCTTCAAATTACAGTGTCTGATGATACTTTGTAAAATTCTGATTACCTCTTCAGATTTTTGTTACAAAGTCACATAAATGTGCGAGGAGCTACTAAAAATACTATTATTATGCAGCCTTGGTGAGTATAAGAAACACAGACAAAATCTTACTGACCCCAAAAGTTTGAACGGTAATGTGTGTGTGTGTGTGTGTGTGTGTGTGTGTGTGTGTGTGTCTGTGTGTGTATAGACACACAGATGAGCCAAAACTTTATGATCACCTATTTTGACACCTATGGATACATATGCTGCAGTTCCCACCTCTAGTTTCTTTATTCTTTCGCTCTCCTTCACTGTGTGAGGGTGAGGATTACATTCATGGGCACGTGTCTGAATTGGCTAATTAAGTTTAGTGGCTCTGATAATCTCTGAGCACCGCAGATCAACAGCAGACGAGTCAACTGTGTCCGTGCTATTTAAAACCTAATTTCCAAATCAGCCCTAAAGTGTCCTCCCTCTTTACCTCTTAAAGGTGCCCTAGAACTTTTTTTAAAAAGATGCAATATAATTAAGTCTAAGGTGTCCCCTGAGTGTGTCTGAAGTTTCAGCTCAAAATACCCCATATATGTTTTTTAATGAATTTTTTTAACTGCCTATTTTGGGGCATCATTATAAATGAGCCGATTCAGGGCTACTCGCCCTTTAATTCTCCTGCTCCACGCCCACGGAGCTTGCGCTTACCTTGAACAGCGCATAAACAAAGTTTATACAGCTAATGTAACCCTCAAATGGATCTTTACAAAGTGTTTGTCATGCATGCGGCATGCATGCCGCGGATTATGTGATTATTGTATACTGTTATATTGTTTACATTTGATTCTGAATGGATTTGAGGCTGTACTCCGCGGCTAACGGCTAATGCTACACTGTTGGAGAGATTTATAAAGAATGAAGTTTTTATGAATAATACAGACTGCAAGTGTTTAAAAATGAAAATAGCGACGGCTCTTATCTCCGTGAATACAGTAAGAAATAATGGTAACTTTATCCACATTTAACAGTGCATTAGCAACATGCTAACGAAACATTTAGAAAGACAATTTACAAATATCACTAAAAATATCATGTTATTATGGATCAAGTCAGTTATTATTGCTCCATATGCCATTTTTCGCTATTGTTCTTGCTTGCTTACCTAGTCTGTTGATTCTCCTGTGCACAGATCCATACGTTAACTGGCTGCCCTTGTGTAATGCCTTTCATAATGTTGGGAACATGGGCTGGCATATGCAAATATTGGGGGCATACACCCCGACTGTTACGTAACAGTCGATGTTATGTTGAGATTCGCCTGTTCTTCTGAGGTCTTTTAAACAAATGAGATTTATATAAGAAGGAGGAAACAATGGTGTTTGAGACTCACTGTATGTCATTTCCATTGAACTCTTGTTATTTGACTATGCCAAGATAAATTCAATTTTTCATTCGAGGACACCTTTAAATAACTCACACCACATTGATTCACCAGAGAGATCTTTCATTCAGTTCATGGTGAGTCTCATAGGCACATACTGCAATAATGGAAAAAGCACAGCTGTTAAGAGCCTAAAAATCATACAAGACATTTAAACTGATTGTGTACTGTTGAACTACTGATATGAACACTGAACTACTGAAATGAACTTTCTAACTGTAATACTGTTGTTAGGGTTGACATTAAATCATGTATACAATGTCACTTTGAACGAGGTTTAAATACCTGGCCTTTGCACCCAGACTATTACAGCTTTTCAGCACCAGACATTATGGGAAATGAAGTGCACATTGCAACCATCAGTCCTTATGAATATGAAATAAACATGACCTCAGTGACCAAGGCAACTGCTAACTGGATAACGGAATACCTTACACAGCAACCTACAGTGAAAAGGAGACTCCAAGGGTTTTTTGATGGATGAGTTCCCCAGTCAGACTTCTGCACCTGCGAAATCCCAACCAGCCACTCATAGGAGGAAAGAACGTGCACAACTGCAGAACTGAAAAAACTACAGACTTGAGTGACGAATGTAACACAGTGTAGTTGGGTTATTCTTGTTCGGCAGTACCTTATGAACTCTTTAACTTATAAAAAATTAATACGCTTGTGTTGTAATTTAGGGAAATATTTCCATAAAAGGGTATAGCAGACCTTCACAAATATGCTCTGCTCTATCTATCTATCTATCTATCTATCTATCTATCTATCTATCTATCTATCTATCTATCTATCTATCTATCTATCTATCTATCTATCTATCTATCTATCTATCTATCTATCTATCTATCTATCTATCTATCTATCTATCTATCTATCTATCTATTTAAAGATTTCTGCACTTAAACAGGATGGAATATTTTATAGCAAGAATCAACTAACACTAAAAACACAGAATACAGTAAATACATTTTTAATACTTGCTTATGTTTATGCTGCTGTTTTCCCATAAAAAAAAAAAAAAGTAATTTCCAGAAGGACAATGACATTAAAGATCTTGAAAATCCTACAAACTAATTTAAACAATATGGACACATTAGATGTCTGCAATATTTAATCATACATTTCTAGCTATTCATGTTAAAAGTTGAGTAAAACATGAATCTCATTATAAATAGTCTTATTATTAATGGACTTGGACAAGACAAAATTTAAAGTTTCCATCATTATCTTTAAATGTATTTAAGGAGATTTTTTTTTATATATATATATATATATATATATATATATATATATATATATATATATATATATATATATATATATATATATATATATATATATATATATATATATATATACATATACATTTCATATAACATGCCAATTACTTTAAATACTAATACCTTAAAAAATCAGATCCTGGCTGATCTCTTTTGTCTCATGAGAATAAATGAGCATTTCTCTGTGAGGAAATAACAGTAATTAAGACACACATTAACCCATGCAACATTCCTGACGTACCCCCTAGGGATTGATAAACAACATCTGCGTATATGTTAATCTCTTTCAGACTGGTAACATATGGACGAATTAGCGAATTT
This sequence comes from Chanodichthys erythropterus, assembly GCF_024489055.1. Classification (NCBI taxonomy): domain Eukaryota; kingdom Metazoa; phylum Chordata; class Actinopteri; order Cypriniformes; family Xenocyprididae; genus Chanodichthys; species Chanodichthys erythropterus. The sequence continues at coordinate 10,847,867 of NC_090238.1, read as the reverse complement.
GGCCTTTTAGTGTTTGTTAGTGATAGGGCTGTGTATAACTTCTTATTTAGACTTTCTCCTTTACCAGTAACTATAAGTTAAGCTGTATGTTTATTTCCTCTAAAAGTACAAAAACTGTCAGGCCTCACACAGCAACACTGCCTCAACCAATCACTGCCCTGTCATAATGAACATCTTAAACAACCCTGGGGTGTCTTGAGTAATTGCTTTATATGAGATGATCTGTAAGGGTAATATCAAACACAACATCTATGTCACATCCAGATGGCCTTCTCGTAGCACCTACCATAAACACCATCCCTCCCTTCACAGTCAGCTGATATTTTTTGCAATGATTAATCATTACTGCCCTGCAGGAACAAGCTATCATCTGAAGAAAATGGATTGACTGGTTGCTAAAGAATATGAAAATACATTAAAATATGCATTAGCACACTGTCAGGCAAAGACTTCGCCTGCAGCCACAAGCTGTGTAAAAATGTATGTTTTAGCTCCATGTAGTGACAAAGTTTGATGTACTATTGGGTTTTTGTTGGAGCTTGACAGGCTGTGGTGTCTATCAACTGTGGTTGTATGGAAAAGATCTATGCTGAGTAAACAATGGCAGAATTTTCATTTTTGATTATTTTTGATTTTGAACTATTCCTTTAACCCTCTATGGGACAAATTATGAAATCATAGTTAGAAAAAAATAATTACTTATTTTACATTATTTTACATATCCAATATTTTACATATATTTAAAGGTGCAGTATGTAGGTTTTCTGTCAGCTAGAGGTCGCTAGAGGCCTATTCAAAACAAAGGCGTAGCTTGATGACGGCAAGTTTGAACGCAGAATTTTGGGACATGTGGTCTTCACCTCAACGGACGGTGCAAAAGAATAGGGATAGGACTCGGGAAAAAATCATGTTCACGGATTTTTCAGTGTTGTGTGAGCTGAACGAGGCCGCTGGAGCGATTGCGCAACACACGCCTCATGAGCATCAAGTAGTTTTCTGTCTATAAATATATCAAAACAGTTGTTCCCTTGTCTATTAAAATGTGTAATATATTAAAGCGTCTTTGGTGTTTCCATGGTTTCAACAAAATATAACTGGAAACTGAGACAGACCGAGGGTTAACGTGGGTATGACGCAATTGACAGGCGACTCCTCACACGTCCTGGAGCCTTGGTTAAAATTGCAATTTTCTCATGATTTACAAATAGTTTGAAACATTTGGGGTATTGTAAGTACTAAAGTGAACAAAATATATAACACTGGCCTAGTGGTTTTTGGATATTTTACTGCAAAAATCTTACATATTGCACCTTTAAAGTTAAAATAATTTTCTAAATATTTTTTTTTTTTTTTATTTGACCTTTGACCTTTTTTTTAGGATTTCATCATTTATAACTGACATTGTCCTATTAGGGTAAATAATTTTTGACAATAAGCACACCCATTCAAATGCATTTTCAATATCAGAAAAGTAGTGAAAAGCTCTTAGTGTTTCAAAAAGACATTAAAAAGCTTTATTAACATTCCATTTCAGCTGTGCTACTATATTTAATTTGGAACTCACATGTGAAAATGTCAAAAATTCAACACAAATTCAGATGCAACTTCACTGCCTGGAAAATAGTGAAACCATGTCTTAGTGTTTCAAAAAACATTAAAACAATCTTGTTTCTTTCTTGGAATTCCAAATCAATGATTGTAGCACAAGTGAAAATCAAAAAGACTCTTCTTTTACAGTGTAGTCCACACTTTCCACATGTAACTCGATCTTGACCTGTTTAGTCATTTTTGGAGCATCCCTGACTGTCAGTGTATTGAGGCCAAGAGGCAGTGGCATCTTTCCTGACCTCTGGTTAAAGTATGGATCGGTATTTGAGTAACTGAATTTACAAAATGTGCATTAAAAATGGCCAAAAATTATTACTATTATTTTTTTAAATTGAATTTTTATGTATTTCATAGTCTAAAATGAACTCACAATGGAGCCTTGACAGCATGTGACCGAACATGTGCTCATATTTCGTTCAGGTCCTAGTTGCCAAAAATGTCAAGCACATGGCACATAGATTTTAATTTTTTGGCTAAAGGGGATGTCATATGATAATACTAAAATGTATTTTGGGGGGGGGGGGGGGGGGGGGGGTTGAATATTATTATTGTATTTTAAATGCGATTTTCTTTGCGGCATTTATAAATGATGAAGCACCATACAGGGTTTAATTGCAGAATTTGAGATGCATTGTATTAGCAAATATCAAATTGTATGTGGGCTCATTATTTTTCCCTCTACTTTTCTCACCTCTGATTTAAAATTTTATTTCAATAAGTTACGAAAGTTTTGGACTTTGAAGACTTTGCAATGAAGGTACAAGATCCTTGACTCCCCCACTGGCCCTTAGGTCTTCACATTCTCCTTAAAACCCTCATTAAAACGTTTATACATGACTGCACACAGCACCTACGCATTTCAAATAAAGATCAATCAATTGGAAGAACCATATGGAATTTTATACAGTTTTTAACAATAATTTATGATTGGGTTGTATTTATATGCTGCCTGTCATTAAATTGGGTTGTATTTATATTGCTGCCTGCCTGTTGGCAAGATGTAAATATAAGATATATATATATATATATATATATATATATATATATATATATATATATATATATATATATATATATATATATATATATATATATATATATATATATATATAATAAAATATTATGCTCTATGCTCACCAAGTCTCAAAACTACAACAAAACAGTAATATTGTTCAATATTATAATTTAAACTAATTTTTCTAAGAGGTCATGACATGAGAAATCATTGCAATGTGTTGCGTCAAAAGCAAACAAAACCCATTATAATCCATGATGGCGTCTACACTGGATACAGTATACAGATGCTCCACACAATTGAGTCTGTCGACAACAGGACAAATGGAAGAGTTATAGAACGTTCGTTTTGACATGTCCAGTTTAAACAGCTTGTTTATTTTAATGGTGTCCCAGATCAAGTAGGATGATTATATATCATACGGAGCATTTTTGTTTTGTAAATGAGGCACAGTGTAATGGAGAATCTTTTGTTGAAAGATGAAGTAGCCAGCTGTATTGTATCTGACAGCAGCTGTATCACAAACCGCAAGTAAATGATTTCATAATGCTTTGTCTGTAAGTTCCTGTTTTATAAGGATAATGTTTTCAAAACACCTACATGCAGTTGCGAGTGGGCATTGATATTATTTCCTATGTAATGATGTTAGCCAATCATAACAGTGGCCATTTACTGACAAGCCTTAAAAGAGATGCCCCTTAGAAACAGATAATTTCAGAGGGTCAGAATAAAGGTTGAAAATAATAGTTTTTCCATATGGAAAATTATTATTAATATTATTTGTGTGTGTGTTTTTTTTTGTGTGTGTGTGTGTGTGTTTTATAAATGTCTTCACTTTCATTTTTGATCAATTTGATGCATCCTTGCTGGATAAAAGTATTAATTTCTGTCAAAAAAAAAAAAAATCATACTGATCCCAAAGTTTTAAACAGTAGTGTATATAATATAAATCCATTCAAATGTTATTTCTTTTTTACTCTCTCTAGGCCCACAGTTTCAAATGGATCTAAAAAAAAAAAAAAAAAAAAAAAAAAAAAACAAGGAAAAGGCTCCGTGAAGGGTGAAATATGGTGACAGCTCATTGCGATTCACGGAGCCTTTGCCTTGTGTGGTTTTTTTTAGATCCATTTGAAACATGATTCCCTACACCATGCAGAAACAAAATCAAATAGGAAACCTGAATCCAAATGTACATTACACATCTCCTGCATCAATTTCCTTTTTCAATTAGTGAAACATTGCGTTTCCATTAAACCTAACATTATGAAGTGCCTGACTCCTCTTTCACGCTGTCTTTTTCTTTCCATCACTGTTCATTAGCAAGAATCTGAATCAGTTGTTTCCTGGCAGCACAAAGAGAGCGAGCAAGTGTGCGCTACAGAGAGAGAGAGAAAGAGAAAAATATGCTGCGGTTTTCAAAAACTGAAGGAACAGTTTCTCCTTAGACACATTCCTTCAAAGGATTTCCTTATTATGCATTGAATAAAGCATATTAATAATAGAATATGAGGTTTCATCCCTCCAATTTTTTTTCTTTTATTAAATATTGACAATTTTCAGAGCCAACAGGACTTACTGAAGGTGAATACACACATCTGAAAGATCTGTTTCTTGTTCAACTGATTCAGGAGAGAGACATTATTAATTATAGAAGATACCTCTTCTTAAGTACTCATTAGGTTTTATATAATACTGACATAAGAAAGCTTCAAACTGGCCAGTCAGTGTATAGTACTAACTGGTTTGTTTTCCTCAAAGAAGAGCTGCATGATTCTGAATTAACTGAGAATCAAGATTTCTTTTTGTTTAAACCACAGATCATGATTCTCCCACAATTCTGAATTGCTGTAGTGTATTTAAAAATATATTTAATTAATTAGATTTTTTTTTTATTGGTTTGAATGAATGATTCAATGACCCACTCATAAAAGGTGTGTTCGACTAGAAGCGGAGCTGCACAGATCAGTCGGTGTATGACATCAAAGTAGCATGAGAGCGATTGGAGACCAGACCAGTATGCTTTCGAATCACTCAATTTGAACACACCTAAATACTTCACTTGTTTTATTACTAGATGAATCCGAGTTTTTGAATGAATGTCTTGAAGGAATGATTCAATGACGAATACATCAACAGTCACTTGATGCCACCTACTGGTATAATGATGTAAGTGATACAATCTTTATTTGAAGGTTAAGTTACTTTCAAAAGGGGATTTGCTCTATTTTGATCACTTCCATAGACATTAATGTTTATTGCGAACTATAAGGTTTTTTTTCCATGAACTTCTGTGATTATTTGAATTACTGTAACACAGAAATAATGTCACTGTGTTTTTAAAAAGACTGCTTGTGAAGCTGTTTCATATCTATACATGAACTGCTCTCTCTGGGTCAGCAGCAGCGACAATACAGATTTGAGTGTTCACTGTGATCGTACTTGTCATAGGTTTAATAGATGCAGTAGTGCTGCTCTACCTCAAAGCTTGGGGAATCCAGCTTATATCAGCATCTAGGGGTTTTAGATGGCTAAACATTGGTAATTTATGGTCATTTGCTGGTCAAAGCAAGTTTACATAGTTAAATGATTAGTTCACTTTCAAATAAAATTTTCCTGATAATTTACTCACCCCATGTCATCCAAGATGTTCATGTCTTTCTCTCTTCAGTCAAAAAGAAATTAAGGTTTTTGATGAAAACATTCCAGGATTATTCTCCTTATAGTGGACTTCAATGGCCTCCAAACGGTTGAAGGTCAAAATTACAGTTTCAGTGCAGCTTCAAAGGGCTTTAACCCTCTGGAGTCTGAGGCTGATTTGGTGTTACAGTACCTATGGTGTATAAAGCACACAACGAGGAGATTATATCAAACAAGTCTTTTACTAGATCATCCAACTGGGGAATACAGGAACCGGACAGGAACATACACCAAACATACACAAACGACACCCGACAACTAACTGAACAGAAACAGGAACTTAAATAGACAGACTGAACTCAAATGACAAACAGCTGTGATGAATCGATTAGTGTCTATGGATACTGATTGTGGCGGGAAACTAGAACAAAGGAACATGTGACAGATGACAACAAACAAACTGAAAGTCCATGTGACTGTGACATTACGCCCCCTCCAGGAAAGGCACGTCCTCGCGCCGTAGAGAGGGAGGAAGATGACGATGGGATGCAGATGATGATGTTGGAGGTGGTTCAGGAGGCGGACGGCTCACCGGGAGGAGGCGGAATAAAGGAGTCCAGGGTGGTGCAGGAGGTGGTGAAGGGTGGTGGGTGGCCTTAAACAGGGGCTGCAGGATGTTGAGCCAGGCCACAGCCAGGATGGTGCCCCACGGCGGCGTTGATGGAGGGAGGAGCCAGGGAAGGTAGAGGTAGACCGCCATGGGGAGGACCGCAGTCAACGACGGCGAGGATGGAGCCCACCGCGTAGTAGACATGCCGAGGTGGTGGAGAGATGGTGAATATCCAAGCGGCCGTGACGAAGCCGCAGTGACGACCTCCGGCGATCGAGAAGGGGATACGGAGGTCTGACGAGGAGACGGAGCCTGAGGTAGGGCGGAGCGAGCCGTAGTGGAAGGGGTGGAGGACCAGAGAGCAGCGGATGGTCCGCAAGTCCGCAGCGGAGGCGCAGCGATGTCTGACCCAGGTGGAGCCGACGTTCCGAGGGAGTCCAACGTGGTCGAAAGGCCGATGGTCACTTCCGAGGTCGAAGGTGGAAGGAGCGCAGGTGCAGGAGTCAGGGCGATGGATGGAGACATCTTGAGACCGTCCGAAGCTGGAGGCGGAGCTTCGGGCTCCTCGTGCCCCGAGATGGTACCACGCTACTGAGAGGAGGTGGTACTGTGGGACTGAAGGGAGACGTAGACGACTGGATGGCACAGATGGCTGTGGACTGGGAAACAGGCTGGAGTTCTATGCAAAAATCCACATACTGTTGTGAGTCACAGGAGGGTTAGCATTTAAGTGGGAGAGGTGCGCTGGATGGGACCAGCTCTACAGGGGACAGAACAGGAGCGAGAAAAATGTCCTCTCCACACTTAGAGTCCAGTAGCGTTTCCACAAAAAACTCACTCTCAGTAGCGGGGGGGTGGGCGGGGCTCACTTCCAGTCCCTCGACGTCCACCAACACTCCCTCGGCGATGGTAGGTTCGGCCGGCTCACACACCTGGTCAGGTTCACACTGCTCGGGCTCCGTGGCGATGTTACCCCCGATCGCTCTTGTATGCGTGGGCGGCTCGGTCGCGGCGGTCTCCGTCGTGCTACCTGCGGTGGGCTCAGGTCGAAAGTCCTCGCCGTCTGGGTGGTTCTGGCTGGGCACTGGCTGGGGAGTGGGGCTGGCGGCAACTCCGACGGTGAATGCTGATCCACAGGACGCCAGCACCCACTCCACATATGACATGAAGCTCCCTCGAGGACCCTCCCCGGACAGCTGTGCTCGTGTGGTGTTGTTGAGTCCAGTGTGCAGGAACGAGCACAGATAGTGGTCCGGGAAGGTGGTCTGATGTGCAAGATCCATATATACTTCTAAATGTCCCTCGAGGGAGCTTTCTCCCTGCTTAAGGCACAGGAGTCGAACGGCAGGGTCCATAGTGAAAGCAGGAGTGAAACACGGAAACAAAAACACTGAACACGAAAACCAAAAAGAAAATACAAATAACAAACATGTCGCTTACTGTTTCGGTCGGGTGTTCTGTTACAGTACCTATGGTGTATAAAGCACACGACGAGGAGATTATATCAAACAAGTCTTTTACTAGATCATCCAACTGGGGAATACAGGAACCAGACAGGAACATACACCAGCTGTGATGAATCGATTAGTGTCCATGGATACTGATTGTGGCGGGAAACTAGAACAAAGGAACATGTGACAGATGACAACAAACAAACTGAAAGTCCAGTGACTGTGACTGTGACATTTGGGGCTTGGAGAAGTTTTGACATGCCCTGACATTTGTGCTTTTTTCAGTTGTTCATAAACATATCAATGACAAAAGTGTCATTACACTGTATTCAGCACAAACTAGGCTACAATAATATGTGAGGAACATGTATGTACATGTTTGTATTTTTGTATTTTTGAGGAATAATGTTTATGCGTGGTTATTGAAAAAACAAAAAAACTCAAGTCACTGAAATAAGGCCAAAAAAAGTATATTAAATCTGTGTTCACAAGACTTCTGGGTATTGGAGGTTGTAGACTAGAGTATTTGTAAAAATTATGCTGCCTACTCCTTCATATAAAACAATATATTGATTTAGTTTTTGTAAGACACTTTTTGTCAAGAAACACAGTATGCGTGGAGGCGTGAATCATCATAAATAATGGGCCATTTACACCTGAGAAGACAAAAGAATCACATAATAATGACCTAAAATGACTTGCATATAATGAGGCCTTTCAGTCAGGTAGGCTGTAAAAAAAAAAAACTCTCTGTAATAATGTCTCAGCTCATCATAAACAGCAATACTGTGAAATATTATTACAATTTAAAATAATGGTATTCTATTATATTCTTTAAAATATAATGTATTTCTTTGATGCAAAGTGTCTGAACAATTATGTTACCTCTATGGCATTCCATATAGGGTTTTAGTGTAAAAGCATACACATTTGGAGAAATATTGATGGATTCTTATATATTTATGTCAGTTTTCTATACTGAGAAGTAATATTTATTGTCATCACTATGAGTGCTGAATACTGTGTATTCAATTCATACCTGCAGCCGGAGGGCGCTCTGTACACCTTTAGGCCACAAATTCATATAAAGAAGAAAAGGAACTAGGAACTAATGGCATGTCTTCTAGAGATCGCTAACCATGGCTTTAACATCCAAATAAACACTTTTCGAGACAATACATACACGATTGAGACAATGCATACAAGTATTGCCTCTGAATTTGCGTCCGAATAGGCTTTGACATGGCTCTCTTTTCATACAGATTACATAAACACAGAATGTTTGTTTTCGATTTGACTTGCACGATTTAAAACCTGACATTTCAACATTTCTTTAGACATAAGTGTAATTTTTTTTTCATTAGTATTCATAAGTTCATTTTCTGAGAACTATCAGATCGGACTTCGTTCAGAGGGAGAGGAGAGATCACGCATCATGTTAGTTTTCTTTATTTTACAAAAAGCACAACATTGTGTTTTTACTCTGAGTGTACACAAATAAAAGAAGACATTCTATAGTTTCAATTGATATATTACTTATGTCTCTATGACAAGAAATGACGGAGTATTTTAAGTCTGTTTTGCTGCAATGTGAAAAAAATCCTGCAAAACGCGCTGGCGCGTTTTCGGACCACAGGGAGTTAAATGATACCAGACGAGGGATAAGGTTCTTATCTAGTGAAACGATCGGTCATTTTCGGAAAAAAAAAATACAACTGTATATGCTTTATAAACACAAATGATCGCCTTGCACATGCTTCCACTTTCCGTATTCTTCAAAAAGCTTACGCTGTATGTCCTATGCCTTCCCTATTCAACTTACGGAACGAACGCGGTGCCCGTTCACTGAAACTGTAATTTTGACCTTCAACCGTTTGGAGGCCACTGAAGTCCACTATAAAGAGAATAATCCTGGAATGTTTTCATCAAAAACCTTAATTTCTTTGACTGAAGAATAAAGACATGATCATCTTGGATGACATGGGGGTGAGTAAATTATCAGAAAAAAATTATTTGAAAGTGGACTAATCCTTTAACCACAGCGTTATAAGTTTCCAGCCTCAAGCAATTCGTCTGTCAACTAGGGATGCAATGATACTAAAATTCTGGGTGATAATGATAAGCAAATAATTATTTTGTCTAAATAAATTAAACACCGTTAAAAATATAATTTAAATTATATAAATGTTGTACATTATAGCTTTTTTTTAAAGCTATAATGTACATTATGAAATATGGATATTCATTTTGAGATTTGCTTAAGAGGTACAAAAAAGCCAACAAAGAAAGCAACAGCTGCAAATAAAACAAAATTCATATTTTGATGCAAAAACAACAGTAACTACAAGTTGTGCTTTTTATTACGTCTGACGAGAATGTCATGATATTTGACATAACACCAGCCTCTGACCTTTGCTCATCTGTCTACAGTGAGGCAGCTCTATTGATGGACGTGATTGATAGATTAAACAGAGACGATTGAAATCTAATGACAGACACTGTGACATGCTGGCAGACACCCAGAGTGTCTCAAATGGAAGTGAGACAGTTGTGCCAAGTAATGAGGCAAATTAACATTAAGAGCATCACAGAATTATGATTAGGAGGTGGATGTGAGCTTTAGCAGCAGCAGCAACGAATGCTAATGCTAAGTGTCCCTCAAAACAGTGCAAAAGTCGCACACAGTCAAAATCACTGCCCAGTGGTGCTTCAAAACAATGACAAATGATGATTCAAATCTTCAACTTTGTTAATATTTATATTTATAAAAGCTGAGTGGTTGCCACAGACAAACTTTTTTAATGAAAAAAATAATACTTTTAATCAGCAAGGATACATTAAACTGATCAAAATTGACAGTAAAGACTCTTACATTTCAAATGAATTCTATTTTTTTTTTCTATTTTCTTTAGACTATCCTAAAAATGTATCAGTTTCCACTAAAATAGCATGAAGCACAACAGTCTTCAACAATGATACAAATCTTGAGTATCAAATCAGCATTAGAATGATTTCTGAAGGATGATACTGAAAATTCAGCTTTGCATCACAGGAATAAAGTTAATTTTCAAATAAAAAAAACACTGTTTACTGTATTTTTGATCAAATCATTGCAGCCTTGGTGAGCATAAGAGATCTCTTGTAAAACATTTTTTAAAAATCTTACAAATCTTTTGGGCCGATATGCAGCATGTTGTACTCAGGCCATCGGTGAAAACGAGAATGCTGATTTGCTCTTCAGCTTAGTAAACGAGTCATGCACAAGAATAAAAGCGAAAGTGATGAAAGTGAGCAAAGAAGTCAAGACTGTACAGACCTGAGCATTCAAATGCACAGATATTTTCATAATATGATGAAAGTGATCAGTGTGATATTCAAAACAGTAAGCGATGCTTTGTTTACAGTTTGTATATCTGCAGTCCTAGTTTGAGTTTACCTTTTTTGAATGACGAAAAAAGACTATTAATACCTGCTGAAATACACAGATATTTACTTAATCGCAGGTGCAGAACGCACATGCTTTTTGACAGTCTCCTTTAGTCCTTTCAGTATGTTCAAGCACAGCTTTTTGGCCAAGACGAAGCCAACGTGAGGTGAAAGCACAGTCGCCTTTCGTTGCCGCTAGTTCTTTGACATTGTCTTGGTGTGTCCAGGGCTTAAACCTTCAAATGATAGTGTATACATACAGTATATAGCCTGTATACACATTGTAAAAACTGTCACAATAAACACAGAGGGTTTCAGATATTGTGCCTGTTTTACTTTTTTTTTTTTTGCACTAGCAAACAACTTGAAATGTATGTCTAAAGCCTTTAAAGACTTTAGTGAACGCAAGATTAAAGCTTATCTGGCATCCTTTCAGGCCTCCAGTCAACACATTTTACACCACACATTGGACATAGTACGGATTTCAGGGACACAATCTTCGGCTCCGTTGGAGATGTTTCTCTCTGCTCTCAGAGTGCTGCACAATATGCTCCATTTCAGATGCTGTCTGGTAGGGTGCCAGAGATGAAACGCTCACAAGCCATCAGTAAAAATGACACTGGGACCCAACAGAAGCAAACGCACATCTGCTTCAGACAGGCAAACACATATTACCATGTTTCATTATGGGTGATCTGTCAATAGCCAGAGCCACAGTTTAATTGAGAGCATCTGATTTATTATTATGAGTCCGAGCAAAACAGTGGGGTCATAGAAATGGCTCATAGGCTTAAGATTAATAGCTTGAGAGACTATCAAAATTATGTAAATTACAAGACCCTAAAGGAATGATAATAGACATGTCACCAATCAAATAAACTGTCATTAATCAGTTCAGTCAGACTCAATCGATATTCATTGAAGAACTGAGGACAGAATTAAATATGATGACAGCAAAGACTAGATCAGACTAGCTCAGATCTCACATTTCGAGGCAGTCTCAAATAACAGTGTAAGTGTGAAATTGGACGAAAAAAGATTTAGATCAGTGCTGCATCAGTACATAACCATTATTACCTGGTTCAAAGCTAGTCTGATTCACTAAAGGTTTTAAGGAGGTATGACTGAGTAGGAACAGGAACATACTGACAGATTGTGGCAATCAATATAAAGGAGAAACGGCAGTGAAAAAACTTTTAAGAGACTGTTATATTACCAGGCATGATTGATTGCCAGCGCTGACTTTAGCCATTCCTTCTAAATGGAAGAAATTCAAACAACAAACAGGGTTACTAAGCAGCAATGCTGTGTGTCTCTACACTTGTAAGTGTTTTATAACCACGGTCTTTACCTAGTGACATATGACTATGCCCGACATTTACTGCAAGGGACTCTAAATTACCCACAATGCTTTTCTAGAGGATAGGCACATAACCTATGGGTGACAGAAGAGGACACTTTTCATGGTTAGTACATTAAGGAAGATTAATTCAATGAGGTGCAAACAGAATCAGCACACTTGTTCCTGTAAGGCCTGTCAGACATACAACAAAATCACAAATGTCCTCAGCAATACACACGTAAGGTCATAGATATTGCTAGACCCTATTTATTGGGGGGTGAAACCTTATCTTTCATCGCAGTTATTCTCACATTTGTCAGAAACAGCGGCTGCTGTTTTACAAGGCCAAGATCCTGCAGAAATCGGATTGGCTGGCTTCTATGCAAATGAAAATGATCTGTAACCAACTCATTATCTTTGGACCAATCACAAATTTACCCTGAGTTATGAGTTGTACCAGCCTCTGACAATCCATCTACAGTGAGGCAGCTCTATTGATGAACAAGATTGATAGATTAAAGAGAGACTATTGAAATTATGTCTCACTCTACTTTGTTGTACACTGATCTATTATTGTGGTAACAACAATTTGAAGATAAAGATTTAGATCACATAAAAAAGTTTATCATGGCTGGTCACTTTACATAATTTGTAATCATTATATATGTATAGCACCTTTCATGCACAGAATGCAGCTTAAAGCTCAAATTACAATTAATATTAAATTGAATAAAATACTTTACTCAATGTTTACAAAAATGTCTTCATCTGCTTTATTTTTAATTTATAAATGCTTGTAGAGCTTTTCCAAATATCAGTAGGTCCCGGGTTTTAGAGGACTTTAAACTACCATTGGAAAAAGGTCAGTAAGACATCCTCTTCTTTTCTAAGCATGTGGCTGCGCACCAGACTTTATTGCAAATCACATTTTTTACTAGAGCAATTGGTACATTTTAATAAAAAAAAATAATGAAACAAACTATAGACCAATGTGACATTTGTTTTGATAGTGGCCACAAACGCTACAATTTGGTCTTGGTTCTGCAAAGCACAAGAATGTCTGGAACTGCTCCATTACTCAGACACGGATGTCTCCTATCCACTCAAAGTATTTGTCAGGTGTTTGGCCAGTATTTTCTGGTCAGTTTCACACTTCCTGTTACCTTTCAGATTTTCACACTTTCCACATTTTCCAAGAATGGAGATATAATGCACCATGTCTTTAGAATGTTCTTTAAAGGTTTCCCTTCTCGTCCACGTCACACTCTCCCTGATTTATGAAAGGGATCTGATTCCTTTTCAAATAAATGAATGCAGAGGCTGCAGCAGAAACTTTCTGTTTTGTTCCTTTTTAAAAGACTGATGATTGATTCTGTGCAGTATTCACCACAGGTGTGAAGTATTTATCAGGCTGTATGACGATGGAAAGCCAAAGAGTCTGGCACACACAGAATCTCTGTGGTCCACTATAACAGACGATCACTCAATCTCTCTCCTCCTCCTCTCCTCCCCGACATTAACCAGCTGTATTTTTCTTCTCCTTATTTGGACCTTAATTGAAAGAAAAACACATACTGTATGATGAACTCTCCAGTTTGAAGTTAGTAAGAAAAAGAAACTCTTGCATGGTCAATTAGAAACCCAAACAGTACAGAACACTTTGTAGGATGAAACGGATTTGCAAAAGTTTGGCATCAAATTTTGAAAAAATGGTATTTGAAAGGCACTCATTAGCAGGTTAACTAGATATCAACAAGCACAATATTCCTCTATATTCCTCTTTATACTGACCATTATGAATTTTTAGTGATCAGGTTAGTGAAATGCATCCAAGATGCATTGTGACCAGATCAAGATTGGGTCACTGAAACCACATATGGAGTTTTGTCTGGGATACATTCTGACCACATTTATTAAAGAGATGACTACGTCCTGACTTAGGGCCAGACTTTACTAACAGCTTGCATTAGCACAAACCCTCTTTTGCCATTAAAAATCTGCTCTCAGGAAAGATACGCTGTGAAAATTAGCACTGAAAAGACATGGACACAGTTATTTTTTGCAGCTGTCCGCAAAAGTTTAGTTTTACAGTTTTTTCCAATTGCTAACACACTAAAATGACATGCACAGCACAATTATTTAAACTGACACACAGAGAGCAAAACTTCTTCTCAAGTCTCCAAAAGTCTAAACACCTTTTCTGTTTTACACACATTTTGCATTTCAAAATAGCACTTTTTAAATTCACTAAATACAGTTCTCTGCATAAGACACAACAATCTGACATAAAGTCACATGTTTGCCATTTCAAAACACTGGCATTCAAAATGACACTACATGAGCTAATTGGCCAATTACATGTGCCACCTGGCCAAACACCTCAGTGGTTAATTGTTAACACTTCAATCAGGATGTAAGCACTATGAAAAGACCACAAGTGAGAACCTTTTTTTTTTACAACAACAATGGAAGACATTGCAGAGAGAGGAAGAGGAAGAGGGAGGTTGAGAATAAGAGTGGGAGGAAGAGTGAGAGGTAGGGGTAGAGCAGGTAGAGGAGTTCATGGCCAAAGAAGACAAACACTTTCAAATGAAATCAGAGCAACCTTAGTAGATCATGTCATCAACCATGGGTTGACAATGCGTGAGGCTGGACAGAGAGTGCAGCCAAACTTGAGCCGTTTTACTGTCGCCTCTGTCATCCGGACCTTTAGACTGGAGAACAGGTATGTAACCAAAATTTCATGTAGTACACATGTAGTATACCCCATGTCATAGTGTATCAGTTGGGTGACACCTGTTTACTTAGTGTATGACATCAGCCATTCATGAACTGTACAAGTTTCCTGTACAATGTACTCTACTGTGGGGGAAAATATTTAGGCTGCATTGTCCAAGCCCTATATATTTTTTTTTATTTTTTCTAAAGGACTGAGAGACGACACCATGGTGGAGGAAGGGGCCAAATGTTCACCGGGGTACAGGAAGCTGCCATTGTAAACTTGGTTTTGGAAAATAATGAAATCAGATTACGAGAAATTCAAAGCCACATCATCCAAGACAACACCTTATTCAACAACATTCAACGAGTTAGTCTGTCCACATTGGCTCGCATTCTCAAGCGAAACCAAATCAGAATGAAACAACTTTATAAGGTGCCGTTTGAGAGAAACTCTCAAAGAAACAAAGAGTTCAGACGAGCATATGTGGATGTAAGTACTATATTGACTGCAGTACACTACACACATTGTTTCCCAGTGTACTGGATAACACCATATTGAGTGTTTTTTGTTCTTTGTTTTCAGGGAGTACTGGAAATGGATGCTCATGCAATCCCACATGAGTTCATCTTTATAGATGAGGCTGGGTTCAACCTAGCAAAGACCAGAAGAAGAGGGAGAAACCTCATTGGCCACAGAGCCATTATAGATGTTCCTGGCCAACGTGGTGGGAACATCACAATGTGCACTGCCATCTCCAATATGCATGGTGTCCTCCACCGTCATGCCAAACTTGGACCATACAACACAGCCCATATTCTCACATTTCTGGACAGACTTCACAACATTCTCATACCACCAGAGCGTATGAATGATGCAGACCATCAAAGAAACCGGTACGTTGTAGTATGGGACAACGTGAGCTTTCATCGTGCAGCCCCAGTCCAAAACTGGTTTGCTGACCACCCAACATTTCTCGTGCAATACCTCCCACCATACTCACCATTTCTGAACCCCATAGAAGAATTCTTTTCGGCATGGCGGTGGAAGGTATACGACCGGCAGCCCTTTGTGCGCATGCCTCTTGTGCAGGCCATGGAAGAGGCATGTGATGAGATTGATGTGGGTGCAATTCAGGGATGGATAAGGCACTCAAGGCGCTTCTTCCCTCGATGTCTGGCAAGGGAAGATATTGCCTGTGATGTTGACGAGGCGTTGTGGCCAGACCCGGCTGTGCGGCAAGATGCTGCCTAATTATTTTTCTTGCCTTTTTTTTGTTTTTGTTTTTTTTACTGTAATATATTTTTTTTCAGAAATTTTCTTTTTCAGTTTACTTTTTTTGTAAGAATATTTTTGTTCAGTCCCATGTAAATATATCTGCTGTGCTTATGTTGTACTGACTTGTTTACTGTAGTGAAGGAAAAAAAATAAAAATGTTGCAACAGCATGTGTGTTTATCTCTAAATATTTCTGTGCATGTGAACAATCTGATACATATTTTAGTATTATGGCAAAGCATACTAAAGATGGGGGTGCTTTTCATTATGCCCAACAGTGTGTAGGTGGTTAGGCAAAAATCTGGTAATATGAATGAAGTGTGTGCAATTTCATGCAAAAGTTTGATTTTGATAATGCTCTGTGTAGTTTCGGTTGCAGTGCTTCATTTTGCAGGATATATAAGGTATTTTGCAGTTTGGGTGTGTGGTTTTGTGAATTGTGTTAAGTGTTTTGATAAAACCAGACTAGTTTGAAAAATTGTGTGTTAGCAATTGGAAAAAAACTGTAAATATGTCTGAAAGGGAAACACAAAAGTTTCTGGGAGGGTAGTATTTAAATGAATCATGCAAGGTGATTACTAAGGTTTGCACTATACAATTTACTGGTATTCGCACCATTATTTACCGCCCCCAAAAAAACACTACTGAAAAAATTCTGAAATGGTGAACACTCAGAAAATATATCAAAGAGATTCATTAAATCATTTTAAAATATAAGATTTGTTTTCCTTCCTCACATTCCATAAAATAAGTCCTGGGCTAAAATGTAATCTATTCACTGCCATAAATTTTACATAAGAGAACAAATAACCAAACAGCTGTGAGATTGGGTCATCTATGTTCTCACACACAAACACATAGTCAGAATTTGTGTGGTCAGAGATCCAATGTCTTCAGGAAGTCTATCACAACAGAGAGCTTTTGCTGATGGGAGACTTCCTCCATCTTGTGTGGGGCTATTCCTGGATCTATAAAACCCCAACAACCAGGACTACTGTAATGACTCTGCCCTTAGGAAATTACAAGCCATTCCTCAAAGTGCTGAAGGATGCACTCAGAGCTAGAACGTTCTTTCTTTCATTCACTGCTGATCAACTCAAGAGTCTGTCAACACTGCACAGGTTAGCAAAGTTTGCAGTCAAAGCTGAAGCAACCTGATTAAGCTGAGATAATTTTTAAGTATTATGAGCAATATGTGTGTGTGTGTGTGTGTGTTTCAGCAAAAAAATAAAATAAAAAATAAAAAAATAATAATCAATAATAATAATAATTATAATAATAATATATAATAACAAGTTATATGAGCCACCTTTATGGTGCTTTTCTGTCCTTTTTTCTCTCTCTCTTGACATTAAGAACATTACAACAGAATTTTTATTTTTGGTAATCTGTCATGTCAAAAACATTTTAGTTACCAGCCCTGAGCTTTAGCTATACTACACTGCACCACTGTGTACTCTGCTTTACATTTCATTATAATGGGATCAAGAAGTGAGAAAGGGCACAGTAAATAGAGCTCAGGGCTTCACAGACGTGAAAAGAAGTAATGAATAACATTACCTCAGCATAGAAAACTCGCCAATTGTTTATGTAATTCGGTTATGTAATTCATTGGGTTTCATGAGGAAAACAAATTAAATTAAACTTTTAAAACAAAGAGTGATAAAAGCTCTTGTTGAACAAATTTAATCCATTGAACAAGACCAATGATACCAAAAAACAAAAAACAAAGGCAGCCTTTAATCAGGTCAAAGTGAAAAGCATTTGTCATAAAGAAAGATGATGACAAAAGAGGAGAAGGTCAATAAATGGAGTTCTTCTAAAAGGCTTTTATTACAACGTTTTCCAGAGTATATCTGACAGATTATATGTAAAGCAGAGTATATCTGTGAAGAAGGGTCAAAGCAGCAACACTGGGTTATTATTATAAATCGTTAGTTCACCCCAAAATGAAAGTTCTGTCATCATTTACTCACCCTCACGTTGTTCAAAAACTGTATGACTTTCTTCTCTGAAAAACAAAAGGAAAAGTTCTTAAAAACATATTGCTTAGTCTTAAAATAATTATAAGTTAATGAGGACTAGGGCTGTCAAGCTACAAAAAAAGCTAAATAAAATAGTTCATAGGACTTGTGCTACAGCATATTATAAGTATTCTGAAGCCAACGATAGCTTTTTGTGAAAAATAGAAATAGAAGTTTATGAAATAAGTTAGGTTGCCCAATTTGTGAAAGAATAATTCTTTTGAGTTAATTCTTTTTAATGAATCAGTTCACAAATTGGAGTGAATTTGATTCAGTTCTCAGGTCACTTACACAATAATCTGGACATCACAGTTAATTAAATGGGAACAAAGATTATCAGTGAATAATTACTTAAATTTCAGTCTGTTAATGATGAAGCTATCATATGACTTCAGAAGACTTGGAGCATAGCTCACAAGCTGTATAGGCCACTTTTATGATGTTCATTCATTTCGAAGCTTGAAATTAGAGATGCACCGGTCGACCAGCCATCAACCGCTTGGTTTTTTTTTTTTTTTTTTTTTTGCTGATCTCTGTTCCAAACTTGTAGACAAACTGCAATGCAATAATGTTCACGACGCAATAAATATTTTTTTTTGCCTAAATATTGAATTGCGTGGGGGTTGGGGTTTTTATATATCTGTCTTCAGAAACGTCCCAATGCAGTAAATCTTTTATATCCATATAATGCCTATTAAAGTAGTGTTTATAAGTGCAGCGCTGCTTTGTAACCAAGAAATCGCTATATCACTGCTGTTCCATAAGCACCACCTACTGTCAGAGAGTAAATTTGCATTCAGTCCATCTGCTGCCGTTTTTGTGTTGTGCAGATGTTTTATGTAACATAATTTTATGAAGCTAAAGTCAGACCATTCTGTTTTTGCTTTAAATCTTGGAAATATAAAATCTAATTTAAATAAAAAACAACTGCTCATGCAATGTGTGTAGCATCTTTGTTTGGATTGTGATTGTCTCTAATTTCAAATGGCTACAGATCCAGAAAAAAAAAACTCGGAATCCGGCATCGGGAAAAAAAAAAAAAAAATAAATAATATATATATATATATATATATATATATATATATATATATATATATATATATATATATATATATATATATATATAAAGCCAAAGTCAAACTGTGGAAGCTTTTGCTTATTTGTTCTGCTCTATGCATCAAACTTTGGCAACCTCAAGTACACTTCACACAGTTCACACTGCTATCTTATCTCAATTTTAATCAGGCACACACAGAGAGCCATAAGGCTACCCTGCTCCAATACCTCAAATCTCATCTGCTCATAATAGTCCAAGCAGACGTCCAGACTTCACACAGCAAGATATTTCATCATTTATAAAAAAAAAAAAAAAAAAAAAAAAAAACCTTAATCAATCAAGACACTAGCACATCTACTAAGGGCCTGGAATAAAAAATTAGCACAAACACATTTCAAAGGTGTTGAGAAGGGAAAGAAATTAATTTATATTGCAAATAAATGGGTCCCTGTATGAAACCCTTAATTAGTTCTGAATGCATAAACAGTTCCAGCAAGATAAAATGGACTGCTGAGAGACCTGGCTGGTGAGAGAATAACAGTTGCCGCATGTTTAAGCTCAAACATTAACAACTTTATGAATGCTGAAAAGAAATTTGGGGAATTTTATTATGAACTAGGAAAACTGATATGATTTCATTATCAGAATATGAAGTATAAACCAGGAGGAAAAGATGTTGATAGGTTCTTTGAAGCTGAAAAGCCATTCATAGTGTGCTAGACAACTGATAAAACATAGATGATGAGGTCTTAATTTTAGTTCCTCCAGGAATCAAATTATACTTTTTCCCCCTGTGGTCCACTTGCAATGCTATTCAAAGTTTTTTTTACCCCAAAATAATTTAGTTTTTCTTAAACATTTCCAGACTCTCTGACCCCTGCAATTACAAATAAATTATTGTGACATTAGGAAAAATTGGCTGAACCTTTTTATAGTCAGTGTTAGGATCATTTAAATGTATACGCAGATACCCATATCTTATGCTTATCATTATCAGTTTATTTCTACCACTTCTTCAGTATTAAAATCATCATGACTGGTCATTTCTGAACACTGAAAAGGTGCTAATATTCTCAGGTGTCCTACTTTAGAAATCCAAGAATTTTGGAATGATGGTTTTGCAGCTGTTTCAAAAAATGAGCCTGTTGGACTAAGAAGTTTTAAGCTCTGAAAGTCACAGTGTGTTTTTCATATTAAATGAACTCTTTTATCTCAAAAGATCAAGGAAATTCAATTTCTCATGATATTAGCCCCCTTTAACATAAGCCCTGGAGCAAAATGCAAATTCCCTTTAAAAAACTCCAGAAAAATCCAGGTAAATACAAGAGTTATTGCTCTTTTCTGCAGCCCACGCCAGCTTAGGTCTCTATCCCTTTAAGTAGGCGATATAATGACTGACGGGGTATGTAAATTCAGGTGATCCCACTGTGGAGAGATCTGCTACCCGTGGGCTTTTACAGTGCCACATTAACATTCATGGACCTGGATGACAGGGGTGTGTACCAGCTGCCTACAGACGCTCACGGCCTTTTGCTCTGCCACTCAAATGCCAATCTGTTACCAGGGAGAGGTGGACATTTCAGGCTGATCTGAGATCAGCAGCCCTACCCAGATCTGATATGCGATGAGACTTTGAAGCCAATCTGGGTACAGGCACACAGAGGGACCCCTTATGGAAAGAAAATATATTTCCCTATATATGAATGATCAATATATTACATGATTTAACAGTATATTTGAAAATATACATAAAGAATATATTGCGTAAATATATTACAATATATTGAATAATACATGAGGTATTGCTGCTTTTCATATATTGAAAAATATGTGATAATATATTTACTATTAGGGATGTCCCGATCACGTTTTTTTGCCCTCGAGTCCGAGTCCGAGTCAGTTGATTTTGAGTATCTGCCGATACCAAGTCCCGATCCGATACTTAATAGCCTACATAAAAAAGAATAAAGAAGAGCGAAAAAACAGATCCAGGAACAGTGCTTTTCAGGTTTTTCAGGTATTCGGTTTTCAAATAGTAATCAAATATAAAATATCACTGCATATTATCTTTACTGTATAAAATAAATAAAGATTAATCATTATTGAAGTTACAAAAACTATTCAGTCAAGAGCAGTGAGTAATTTCTTTGTTATTTGTTGTTTGATTTAACATTAAATACAGGCAGCAGGAATAGTTGTTTTCCCTTTAAGACATGCACGATCCAGTACATATAGCCTACTGTTCCACATGCGCTGTCTTTCTCGACTAATATACGTTCACTTAAGACATAACCGACTATGTTTGCTAGGATACTCGCTAGGACGGGCATGTTGACATAATTTTTGTATGAATGTGGCCGCCGAAGCGCAAGGCGTGAAAGAGAACTCAGTATTTGCGCGCTGACTGGAATAAGCGTGTGCGCGCTTCGGATGAGCGCACATAAATCTTCTCACAGCGCGTGCGAGTTCTCTTTCGCGTCTTGTTCTTTAAGGTTTAAATCAGCAAGGCTTAAGCGAGTTAGTTTAAATACAGACAGCAACGTGTGCAACGTGTGTCAACACCCGGGTGATGACGGCGTAAATGACTGGACATTAGAGCAGACGGCACTCGCAGTTAACAGTTTACAAAGAGTGACTGTTTTGTCCACGCTTTCTGATTATCGTTGTTGTAACGTTTTGCGCATCCATCGACTGAAACATACAGTATCTGAACTCTGTCTGTATTCCACGTTGCTATTTTAAACAAACCATATTAACCAATAGATGCGTCGTCATTCGAGATGGACCGCAGTGCAAGTGCGGTCCGTAAGTGGAGAACCGTATGGTTCGATTTTTTACAGAGAACCGTTGCACCCCTAATACACATATATCCGAGTCCTGATCGGGAGGTAATGTCCGATTCCGATCGAGTCTGAAACCACATGATCGGGCCCGATTTCCGATCATGTGATCGGATCTGGACATCCCTATTTACTATTATATCATAATGTATGTAATTGTATATTCAATAATACACTTCATAATATACAGCTTTGTATGTGATCAGATATGTTACTGCAAGCATAATATATTGCAGATATATTTACTCATGCAGTATAAGCACATATAAGGTCAAATATATTATGTAACATTTCTTATATTTTATAATTATTTACATTTTAAATGTTTCATATTTTCAAGTTAGTTAACAAAAGCACACCTGCATGTACTAAAGTTTCTGCCAAATAGATTATCACTGTGCTATAGCGTGCACAGCCGTTACTTTTTAAATAAAGTTATTATAGTCTTAATGATGTTCAGCCAATCATAAACCTAACCTCAGGCTCTATTCTTCAGCACAGTGATAACCCCAAAATCTCACACATACCAGAAAGCCTTCCAAAATAATACAACTTTAAACACTAACAGATCTCCCCCTGTATCAATATTGAGCAAAACACATGAAATAGCACTTAATTTAAACATTTACTCTCTTTTAACAGTCAGAAGCAAAGCATGCTGGGAAGTGGGAACTAGAAGTCTGTTGTAACCACTGATTGTAACTCATTCCATGAATGTGTGTATATATATATATATATATATATATATATATATATATATATATATATTTTTTTTTTTTTTTTGTCTTCATTTATACATATTTTATATGTATCAATATATAGCCATACATTGTCAATGCATTTATTGCCGTATTTTGAAAAATATAAGCACTAGTTGCCCACATATGGAAATGTATTATGTAATATATTGCAATATATTTTTCCTTACATTCCCATATATTTTTGTTCCGTAATATCACCTGTCAATAATGCAAAAGGACAAAACATAGGTAAGTATTTAGGACTATGGCACCTTTTCCCAAAACAGTTTCACCTGAATGTTGTGAGGAAAGTTAATGCGCAAATTCTGACCAAGAGAGATTACAGAGGATGAATAAAAAGGCAGAGTGGACATATTTACAGCACAAATAATGCATTGTTTTGTTTTGCTCCTAAGAAGAAAGAATAACACAAAAGCATATTTGAGTCTTGGCACTATTCCCTTTTAAATTTTGACAAATACAACTGGACCAAAGCCTTTTTGAAGTATATCAGAGAATGTAAACACACTCCACATACATGTAGGAAACATGTACAAGTGCACTGGAGCATGACACGACTTTGGAGGAACGCCAGAGATATCGACCCACAATACACAGAAATAATTCAAACACCTGATAATGACTTCTCCAAAGGTGCGGTGTTGTGTTAAATTAGTTTCCAAAGGCCATTCACCAACTAATGACCTTTGACCCCACCAGGTTAACGAAGAATGCTCTTAGAACAGGACAGAAGCCTGACCCAATTTAGTTTTTTTTTTCGTTACTGCCGCCCTATAACATTGAGTCAAGACTGCATGGAGATTACAATCAGACAGGTGACAGGACACACAGCTCTTGTCTGTATGAGGTCTTCTTTGTGTTATGTTTCTGGTCAGTGGACAAAACTATCTAATCTTGGGCCACTGACAAGGTGATGAGTAGACTGGATTGGACATCTTTCTAGGGAAATGGTCTTTGTGTTTTGGCTTTGTTCCTCTTATTCGTGGTTTTATACAATTCTGCTCTGGCAATCACACAAACACCTACAATATATCAGATCAAGGCTCTCAGAAGGTATAGAATATAGTTGCTTTGTATGTGGGGTTTAAACACTTGCTTTTATTATCTTGTGATGTAAAATGTGCAGTGAGCAAGAAAGAAAGAAAAAGTCTGTATAGGGCTAGTTCACCTAAAAAATCTAAATCATTTACTGTCATAATTTACTCAACCTTATGTTGTTCCAAACCAGTACAACTTTTTTTTTTCCTTTTATTTCAGTATAACCCAAAATTAGATGTTAAGCAGAAAGTCTGAGCTGCTGTTTTTCATTCAATGAAAGTGGATGGGGACCAGGGACTCTCAAGCTCCAAAAAAAGCACAATAAAACCATTATGAAAGTGATCCAAATCATCCATGCACTATATTCTAAATCTTAGAAAATCATATGATTGCTTCATGTGAGGTTATTCTTTGTGACATTAAATACAAGACATAAATACTTACTTGACAGCTGTGGTTACCATTCACTTTCAATGTATGGAAAAGAACAGCTTGGACATTTTTGGGTGAACTGTTTCTTTAAGAGATAATGTTACAGCAATGATATCATACACAATGGAAATGACAGTGGAAACATGTGCATAACTTTTTGCTAGGACAAATTTGTATATATAATATAATATAATATAATATAATATAATATAATATAATATAATATAATATAATATAATATAATATAATATAATATAATATAATATAATATAATATAATATATAAAGACAAATCAAATGTTTGAGGTTGGTAAGATTTTTTAATGTTTTAAGTCTCTTATGCTCATCAAGGCTGCATTAATTTGAGCAAAAATACAATTAAAAAATAAATTGTGAAATAGATATATTAAAATATAAATATATTAATATCGAAAATGTAGTTGATGTGGCAACAAAGCTGAATTTTTAACAGTCTTCAGTGTCACATGATAATTTGGTTCTCAAGAAACATTTCTTATTTGTATCAATGTTGAAAATAGTTGTGCGGATTAATATTATTTGTGAAAACTGATACATTTTCAGTAGAATCAATACATTTTGATTTTTTTGTTGTTGTTAAAAAGAAGTTAAAAATAAACAGCATTTATTTGAAATAGAATGTATTTAATGTCACTTATGATCAATTTAATGCATCCTTGCAGAAAGAACCAATTTCTCACTGATCACAAACCTAATGTATTGATCTCTGTATCAATGTATCACACAGACTATTTATCAAAACAGCAAAAGATCATGTTATTTGAGGATGACCTAATTAATATTAAACCATCTGCATTATGTGGTCATAATCAGCACATCCAAAAGCACACACACTTCAAAACTTGTTCTGGTGCCACTGTGCCCACCACTTATTAATATAAAGTGATGCCCATAAGTGAAGTGTAAGTCCATCCCACATGCATTGCTAATTCTGGCATAGATTAGCATAGCCTGTAAAGAATTGATGTGATCACTAAAACAGGCTATACTAATTAAAGCCAGAATCATCAATTCAGATCTTCAGGAATTTTAAAGGGTTTCCCTCCAAAAGGTAGCACTGTAAATGAAAAGCATTAGTTTTCATCAGAAAGTTCAAATTTTGAACAAAAACAAAAGTTGAGAAATGATGATGATGAAGATTAAGCTGCACAATGGCCTGTTTAAATTATTGTGTCATAACACACCTTTGGGGAGCTGTTATTTACATCATTATGACTTATGGTGCAATAATCTCAAATTGCAGCACAGATCCACAATTCTTCCCTCTCTGCTGTGTACTGTGCCACTACTGACATATTTTCTCAAATGACTGTTTTTCAAAAAAACTATTGTTTTTCATAAGTCTCAGAGCTCTCACAATGACAAATATCTGACTAACCTAATAAACATTTTTAAGTCACAGGGCATGTGACTATGGCCATCTAGCACCTTCCAAGCAAAGTCATCATGAGTAAAAACAAAAATATGCAGGGTTCTTGGAAATTTAAGATGAATGTGAAATGACAGGTCCCCTGAAGAGGGTCTTTTCATCACACTAAGCATCTTCTCAGTAAATTATCCTCTTCACGATAAGCAACTTCCATCTCCTGAAACCATTATTTATGCTTCCTCGAATGATGTATGACTCCGAATAACAAAACATTTTCATGTGAGACAGTTATCAACTATAAGCTGCATAGTTGATAACTATCACATATAAAAAATATTCTGTTTAACAATATAGAGACCGTTCACAAATAATGAATAATGAATGTTTGATCCACACTGATGAATCACACTGTCTGGATTGTTTTATTGCCCAATTCATTAAAAGAAGCGTGCAAATCAGCACAATTGCACAAATGCACTGCCAAAGTCTGCTGAAGACAATTTGCATGGTGCAGTTCCGGATCTTGTGGGCCTAGGACTAGGCTGAGAAGAATGCAGAATACTTTATTGAGACTGTAAGGATATGTCTACAGTAATCCAAACACATTTGAAAATGCATCTTTTTCTCCAAATTTTGGCCTTCCATCCACACTGAGACAGTAGTTTTTGCAAAAATTAAACTTTGTGGATAAATTTGAAAATGTTTTTTTTTTTGCGCTGTAGTGTGGACTATGAACAGAGGTATTTGAAAAACAATGATGCATGTTTAGTCATGTGATGCAAATTGTACCCATTTCTATGTTTATAGCGGTATGCCCCTGCCACTACTCACATTCATGGCAAAATACTAAATTGCATTTTAGACCTTACACAGAATGGCGATTGAGTGAGACCTGGACACATCAGTAAGTGGTTGGGAATTTTGCTAATAAAATGATTATGCTCTATGCATCATCTCAGAAGGTTTTTATTACGTTTTACATATGCACAGTAAGGATTTTTCAGTGAGGACGAGAACATTTTGTAAAATGCTAGTGTGGATGGAGAGCATTTTGAAACAAAAACATTGTTTTCAATACCCGGATTAATGTAGATGTAGTCTAAAGATATCCAGACACGCGTGGTCCATCTGTATATATGCCTGGTAATAATGATCTTCTCCATCACTTGATCATCATTTCATTAATTACTGCAGCAATGATCGATTGTAAAAAAAAAACAAAACAAAAAAAAAAACACCTCTTTTAAATGAAATTCAGTTTAACGCAACAATAATTGCGGCAGGCAAACAATGATCTTGTTATGCAAAAAACACGTACAGTCTATATTGACTGCTCTTTGCACTGAAATTATGACTTACAATAATAAATAATACATTTACATTTTCATTTCACACCTGGTTAAACTGGTCTGAAAGTTTTTGCTTGACTTCATGTCTACAGGATTACTTGAACCTTATAAAGGCCTTGATTAAGAAGGAAAAGTGAATGTTGTTTTGGTCAGGATTAATGAAGTGAAGGGCAGTCATTATAGTGGGGAGACATTTAATGCTGGTCAGAGGTATCTGAAAGGAAACAATGATATTTCAATTCCATGCTAGTTGCCATTATGGTTTTAGTTCACATTAGCATAATGCGATAATTGACTGGCTTTCACTGTGGTCTCTTCCTTTCTGTCATTTGGCTAATTACAACTAGCCCATTTCTCTATGACAACCAGCTGATACAGACAGCTTATGGCATTTTATGATATATTTAATGATAATAGCGTTAAATTCAAGTTGTTACCTTGGAAATCTATGTAACAATGGTGCATCACTGTCAAAGCATATTCAGCAAGTCTTGATTGATTTATATAAAATTACTCTGAAATTAAGACAAATCACTTTGAAATAAACTGTCATAACACATCATAAGAGAAATACACAGCAATACTGAGGTATTTAAAATGCTTATTACAGTCATGAGCTGCACTCAAGCCAAACCTAGGTTGAAAAATAAATTAAAGTGCTATATAACATGATTGAACTGCAGTGAGGGTGAAGCATCTGTTCACGAGTGGCTGTGGTGGGGCCGACCAATTAGGAACTAATTTCATATAAATCTGAAATGAGAGAATGAGTCATTCAGCACAGAATTATTGACGAAAATGCAAAATCAATTGCCAGCCAGGGTAAGATTTACCTGCATTTATTAAAATTACTACTTCAAAATAAGACATAATGAGTGATTATGTAATACAGGTGCCAAAAATTAATAACAGCATTTTATCAAGAAAAGAAAGAAATGATTTTCAATTCAGTGTTGGAACCTGTCTGTGCCATCATCTCTGCACTTCTGTTCTCTTGAATGCATTAAAAGAAACTCCATATTTCTCTAAACTGATGTAGGACGTGAATCAAGTGTGTTTTTCTCAGTGAATCTCAGTCATATTCGTGCAGAATAAAGGCATTTCATTCTCAAGCAGTGACCTGAAACGGTCTCTTTCAGCAGTTGTAGCTTTCACTGTCTCGGTTGTCAAGAGTAAGGTAGTTTCTGCTATTAATATTATATTATAAGGACAGGGATCCTCCATCCGTCAGACTGCAGTGATGCAGGCTTTGCATTATAAGAGCTGGTGTTGGGTTTGCACTATAATAGCTGAAGGCATTTACACATAAAAAAAGATACAAAGAATGTGTGTATTCATACTTGCAAAATTAAGTTATGGCTAAAAAGAGAAGCAACAAAATAACAAATGATATAAATTACATTTTAATAATAAATTACATTCTAAAATATATATGGTTCATCCTCCGGACCGCCGGAGGGAGCCATCACTGGAATACTGATTCACTACCATTCGGACTCCATTTCCCATAGGCCCTCAATCCTGGGACTGACTACACTCACACCTGATCTGCATCACACACACCCCCACCACATCTTCGTGAAGTCTTGATTTGCTACGGTGGTCATTTCTGAGCGTTTTTCTGTGGACTGATTTCTTGTTGTAACCTGGACTGTTTATCACCTGTGAACCTTTGCCACCTGTCTTGAACCTTGCTTGTGCCCTGGATTGTGATTGCTTGCCACCTGTCTCGAACCTTGCCTGTGACTCGATTCTGATTCTCTGCTGCCAGCCACGACCCCTGCCTGTCCCTGTTTATGGTACTGCTTTATCCCTGTCTATATCACTGCTGTGTTTAATAATAGCTGCAAATGTATCCCCACTCTGTCGAACCATCATTACAGAAGACTTTGCCAACCAGCGATCCAGCAGCTCTGTTACAGATCTCAACCAAATTATCAGCTCAGGCCAACCAGCTAGTGATGCATCACCACCAACTGACATGATTGACATCGTTAACGGAGGAGCTGGTAAAGACACTACAGGGCCTACGCCTCAATCCCGCTGAGGCCGCCACTCTGCCGCCCCTCGCACCTGCCACGCCAACATTTCCCACTCCCCCAGCTGTGAACCCTCGTCTGGCCCTGCCTGAGAAGTTCGATGGTACAGCAAAATGTAAGGGCTTTCTTCTCCAATGTTCTCTATATGTTAATCAACAACCCTCCCTATACCTTACAGAAACTAGTCGCATTTCATTCGTTAGCTCTCTGCTTACCGGCAAAGCGCTGGATTGGGCCACTGCTGTCTGGAGAGATGATAACTCTGCATTCCCCAGTTTCGCTGAGTTTCTACAACGGTTCAGAGAAGTGTTTGAACATCCCACAGGGGGATAAAGTCCGGGCGAACAGTTGCTCTCTCTCACTCAGGGCAAATCAACAGCAGCGGAATATGCTTTACAGTTTCGCACTCTGGTGGCACAAACAAACTAGGTGGAGGACACATTAAAACTACTGTTCTGTTGAGGTTTGACCATGGAGCTGCAAACAGAACTCGCCTGCCGGGATGAAGGTAGCTCATTGAATTTGTTTATTGAACTTTCCATTCACATCGACAATCTCCTTTATTCACGACGCCCCTCGCGCGTCTCCAGTCCCGTCAGTTCTAACCCTGAACCCATGCAGCTGGGCTTCACTCCGCTTCAGCCTGAGGAAAGAGAGAGGAGATGTCAAATGCATCTTTGCTTGTACTGTGGTCAGGCGGGTCACTTATAAATCAACTGCCCGGTGCAACCAACGCTAGTTCCAAAGCAGTGAGTTCCTTCATTCACTCCGACTACGCACCCACCTGCCTCAAAATTCCCAAACAAATCACTATCAACAAACCAAATAATTACCACACAAGCTCTTCCGGACTCTGGTGCAGGAGGGAATTTCATGTCTGACACTTTCATCAAAGAACACCATATTTCCCTAACGGACTGCCATTTTCCATTGACAGTGGAGGCGCTAGACGGAAACCCAATTGGAGGAGGGAGAGTGGCGCACCTCACCGATGAAGTCAGATTACAAGAAGGAATTCTTCACCACGAATTCATCCAGTTGTATGTCATACACTCACCTAACAACCCCATCATCCTTGGTCTGCCATGGCTTCGAACCCACACATCTCCTGGAAGGATGGACAAATACTGCAATGGGATGTCTTCTGCCACACAAACTGCTTGCAACAGGTCACTCCTCTGCCCATACAGACTGTCAAGCTGAACTAATCCAAACCCGAGAAACTCGACTTCCCCGTAGAATACACTGATTTGGCTGTAGCGTTCAGCAAACCGAAATCGACCGAATTACCTCCTCATCGTCCCGGGGACTGCGTCAATTGAACTGTTACCAGGTACCACACCTCCCAAGGGCAGAATTTTCCCTTTATCACAGCCTGAATCTGCTGCTATGAAAGCATACATCGAGGAGGAGTTAACCAAGGGGTTCATTCGACCATCCACATCACCAGCCTTGTCAGGATTCTTCTTTGTCAAGAAGAAAGACTGAGGACTACAGCCCTGTATCGATTATCGAGGTCTGAACGACATTACTGTCAAGTTCCGGTATCCCCTGCCACTAGTACCAGCTGCTCTCGAACAGTTTCTACAGGCCAAATATTTCACCAAGCTGGATCTCCGCTGTGAGCATAATCTCATTCGTATAAGGGAGGGGGACGAGTGGAGGACTGCTTTCTCCACGACCACCGGCCACTACGAGACCCTTGTTATGCCGTTCGGGCTTTCTAACAGTCCATCAGTGTTCCAATCATACATTAACGACGTGTTCAGAGACATGTTGAACCGCTGGGTTATAATTTACATTGATGACATCCTTATATATTCCAGATCAATGGAAGAGCACATCCATCACGTTCGAGCAGTTCTAAAAAGACTCATCCAACACCAACTATACCCAAAAGCTGAAAAGTGCGAGTTCCATCAAACCTCCACCTCCTTCCTGGGATATGTCATCAGTCAAGACGGGGTCACCATGGACGATGGCAAGGTAAAAACTGTACTTGATTGGCCCAAACCACGCACGCTCAAAGAATTGCAGAGGTTTTTGGGCTTTGCGAACTTCTACAGGCGGTTCATTCGCAACTTCAGCAGTGTGGCAGCCCCCCTAACCTCCATGACAAAACTCCAGACTTCGCGACTACACTGGTCTCCAGAGGCTGAGGAAGCATTCAAGGGGTTGAAGGAACAATTCACCTCCATGCCCATTCTCCGACACCCAGATCCTGAACGACCTTTCATTGTGGAGGTAGATGCGTCTAACACAGGCATTGGAGCTATTGAGCTATTGAGAAAGTTTCCCTGTGCCTCTTATTCCAGAAAACTATCCGCAGCAGAACGAAAGTACGACGTGGGAGATTGTGAACTGTTGGCGATGAAGGCTGCGCTGGAGGAATGGCGCCACAGGCTAGAGGGAGCACAACACCCGTTCACTGTCCTCACGGACCACAAAAATTTGGAGTACCTCCGCTCTGCCAAGCGCTTGAACCGCCGTCAAGCTCGAAGGGCTATGTTCTTTACTCGTTTCCAATTCAAGGTAACTTACAGACCGGGGTCCAAGAACAACAAGGCCGATGCGCTGTCCAGACAAATGGATCAGGTAGAGAGACCCGACAGAAGAATACATAATCCCTGACACACTCCTTCTAGCACCAGTTCAGTGGGATGTGATGTCACAAATTTCTCAGGCCAACGAACCGTCCAATCCACCAGCTGCATGCCCACCAAACCGTACCTTTGTCCCAGCTCCTCTGAGAGAGAAATTGCTGCACCACGTCCATGACCTTCCCAGCTCCGGTCACCCAGGTATCACCGCCACCCACAACCTTCTACAGGTTCCGGTGGGACTCCATGCTTCATGACGTCACTCAATTTATCCACAATTGCACTGCCTGTCAAACGTCCAAAACCCTTCAGTCTCCGGCCAGTTTACTGCCACCTCTGCCCATTCCACAGCGCCCTTGGTCACACATTGCCATAGACTTTGTCACCGACCCGCCCGTATCTCAAGTTAACACCACCATTCTCACTGTTATATACCATTTCTCAAAAGCCTGCCGACTCATTCCTCCCCAAACTCCCCACTGCCTTCGAGACCGCTGAGCTGCTCTGCAACTACGTTTTCAGGTTTTACAGGTTACCTGAGGATATAGTGTCGGACCGAGGTCCACAATTTACCTCCCGAGTCTGGTCAGCCTTCTTTAAAAACCTAAACGTCAACATCAGCCTCACGTCTGGCTATCACCCAGAGTCCAACGGGCAAACGGAACGGATGAATCAGGAGCTCACACGTTTCCTCTGCACCTACTGCCAGAAAGATCAGACTGAATGGAGTCGGTATTTGATGTGGGCAGAATATGCCCAAAATTCCCTCAGAAAACCAGCCACAGGGATTACACCCTTCCAATGCGTCTTAGGCTACCAACCTCCCTTGTTTCCGTGGTCAGGCGAATCCTCTGAACTGCCGTCAGTAAATGAATGGATGCGGAGGAGCGAGGAGACTTGGGATCTGGCTCATCACCATCTGCAACGCGCTGTCAGGAGACAAGAGGTTCAGGCCAACAGACATAGACAGAATCCACAGTACACCGTAGGGCAATGGGTCTGGCTCTCAACCAGAGACCTGCTTATCAGACTTCCCTGCAAGAAACTTTTGTTTGTAGGGCCTTTCCAAATTATTAAACAAATCACTCCTGTCTCATTTCATTTAAAACTGCTTGCTAACTATCGTATCTCTCCTACTTTCCATGTTTCGCTGCTGAAACCCTCCGGGGTCCGAGAGGGGAGCCGGAGGGAGTCGAGGCTCGTCATCCCCCACCACTGATCACTGAGGGCAAGGTGGCCTATCAAGTCCGATCGCTACTGGACTTTAGGCGTCGGGGTCGGAGACTACAGTATCTTGTAGACTGGGAGTGGTACGGACCGGAGGAGCGATCCTGGGTCGACGCGGATGATATCCTTGACCCTGCACTAATGGAAGAATTCCATCGGACGCACCCGGAAAGACCGGCCCCTCAACCTTGTGGTAGACCCCAGTGTCCACCTCCTCGCGTCTGGAGCCGCTCGCAGGGTGGGGGCTCTGTCATGAATATGGCTCCCACGGTTCATCCTCCGGACCGCCGGAGGGAGCCATCACTGGAATACTGATTCACTACCATTCGGACTCCATTTCCCATAGGCCCTCAATCCTGGGACTGACTACACTCACACTATTTAAGACACACACCACATTTTTGCGAAGTCTTGATTTGCTATGGTGGTCATTTGAGCGTTTTTCTGTGGACTGATTTCTTGTTGTAACCTGGACTGTTTATCACCTGTGAACCTTTGCCGCCTGTCTTGAACCTTGCTTGTGCCCTGGATTGTGATTGTTTGCCGCCTGTCTCGAACTTTGCCTGTGGCCCGATTCTGATTCTCTGCTGCCAGTCACGACCCCTGCCTGTCCCTGTTTACGGTACTGCTTTATCCCTGTCTGTATCACTGCTGTGTTTAATAAAAGCTGCAAATGGATCCCCACTCTGTCGACCCATCATTAAAATAACAATATAAAAGTTATAATAATATTTTACAATATGTATCTTTTTTCTTACTGACCCAAACATTTGAACAGTTTGATCTGACATCAATAAAAGACCCCATTAAATCCTCATTTAAAACAAATTGCTTTGAGTTAATCTACATTCTAATGTACTCCAAAAAAAAAATGAGGAAATATAAAAACAAAATGCATATTTAAAAGTGTTTCTCTTCCTGAAAAATTGACCAAAAATTTTAGTGATTGACTAGTCTTATTTTGTACAATAAAATATGCTCTGAAATTAAAATGAGAACTTCCCTAAATTATAAATAAAATCTTATAAATAAAACCTAGTTGTGTTAGCCCTAATTTCAATGTGTATTCTTTAATGCAGAAAGGAAACCCCATCATTGAAATGTTATGGGGTCTTTAAAGACACACAAATGATTAGGATGAACGATGCAAACCAAGTACAAAGTATTAAAGTCACTTTATCTGAAATGCATTGCTTCCTGCTTGTCCATTCCCCTGCTTCACAGCAAACTACAACGATCCAACATCAGCTCAACTGACCGGTTCATTTACCCTAAGAATGAAATGAACCAACTGACCCCGGATTAACTTTTTTAAATCCGTTTCAACTAGCTCTAACTGCAGTGTCCGCTCAAGAATTGTCACATAAATCACAACTGTCTTTGCTCTGTGAAATCCTGCTATTTCACAGCTGAGATGATCAAAAGGGAAAGCATCTAGGGGGAGATTCGGTCTGTCAAATTGTGCTTTGCAATCTGACAAAGTGTTTCAACTTAATTAACAAATACCGCAGCTGTTTGAAAAAACAAAGACACAACTGTGAAGGGGGAACGGGAGACGTCAAACAAAAGGTTGACTAAAACAGTTTAAAATTTAATTAGTGAAAAAGATCAGCATGGAATTGACATGTTTTGAGTGACAGATTTATTGAACACACTTGAAAAACCACATGAAAAAGTCTGTTCTTCTGTTAAAGATTTTATGACGCACAGTCTTCTCACCTGCACTACAGCACAAAGTG
Source organism: Chanodichthys erythropterus (assembly GCF_024489055.1). NCBI lineage: Eukaryota > Metazoa > Chordata > Actinopteri > Cypriniformes > Xenocyprididae > Chanodichthys > Chanodichthys erythropterus. Next base: position 10,813,269 of record NC_090238.1, on the reverse strand, counting down.
TGTGCACAATGCCGGTTCAAACAAACTAAGATTGTGAATAGAGAAAAGAGGATATGAAGAGAGAGAGAGAGAGAGAGAGAGAGAGACACACACACACACACGGACATTGAGATCCATCCAAGTGGATGAAAAGATAACAGGTGCAGGTGAAAGCACCTGTGAAGATGAGGAATTTACCTCTGGAGGCAAAACATGTGCTTATTCAGAGCAGATCCTATTCTATGCCTCAAGAAACTTCAATTATGACACACATGCACCATTATCTGTCTTTCTCTCATTTCAAATGAATAATCAAACTTCGCTTTTCACCATCTGTTGCTTGAGTCGTCCATGTAGAATATTCAAATCATCTGTTCAAGGTTTGTGGGATGTCTCTAGTGTTGCAACGTTGATGGTCTGACCTTTCTGTCATTCATTTCATTACAGTGTTCTTAGGCCATATGCAACTCTTTTAATATTATGCAAAATTCACTTTTATAAGGTGTTTGTACACAATTGTGTGTCCACATTGTGTCTAAACAACCAGCTTATAATGGTAAAAATCTACTGAATACTTTTTTATAATCCCTATTTATCATTTTCAATCTCTCAGAATGTGCTGTTATATATTTCCCCCTACTCCTACGTAAGAGTAGGGAAACCACGCCCATGACTGGTGATGATCTGCCCTTTTAGCATAGACACACCCCTGAGTGAGAAGCACAGAGTCCGCCATTTCTGTTTACTCGCTGTATCCTAGCTAGAGGACTACAATGTCTGCCAAAAAACATTACAAATGTTCTGTTGCTGAATGTACGAACGAACATACAAGTATGTTTAACTTGACCCCACTCATGTGTACATTAAATAATAATGTACAGGACATTATTATTTAATGTACACATGAGTGGGGTCAAGTTAAACATTTTAGTAAATATTTATTGCAGGATTTCACTCAACATATCAGACAACGAGGGTGCATGCCCTCATCTGGTATAGAGAGACGAGTTTTTTTTTCCTGCGCTCGGCGCTGCTCTGTCTCCTTCTCCACTCGCGGGTCCTCTGCATCCATCGCGGCCTGGATCATTTCTTGTGCGCGCTGCTTTATTACCGCATCAAAGTAATGGTCTTTATAACGCGGATCAAGTACAGTCGCGATGTGCAGAGGATCTCAGTGAAACGTGTGCTGACAGACTCTTAAGAGTGTACTTTTCATTTTCACTCCGTGGTCCGTCTCAACCACTTTGCTTAGGAGACGCTTTAGTGCTGCGATTAAAGGAATAACGTCCGCTACAGATGCATCAGAGGAGCTGACCTGACCGGTGGCCGAATATTTGGTGCATCCCTAATATTTACCTCTCTTCCTAAGTAAGAGCCCAAATGATATGGTGAAAATCATACAGGGTCACACACAAAATGCAGGAACTGACTTTTTTTTTCTTCTTTTTAATATATCAATATTAATACTTTTTAATGTAACATACTGTATATCTGGCAAAAAAAAAAAAAAAAAAAAAATAGACTAACACCGAAGGAGGAACCTGGGTCATATCTGAATAATTTCTAATAATTACTTTGGCTAGGCTCTTATGACTTATGCCAGTAAACATCCACCTAAAGGAATCATAAAATAAAACAAAAATTGCATATCAATAACAACACCACAGCCTCATTTTATTCCAAAAATGTAAAAATCTGGTCTACCATGATGTACAGCACAGCACCATTAAACACTGATTAATGAGACTTGATCTTTGCAAGAGGCTAAATTACCATTGGATAATCCAAGCGTTTGGAGGCATTTAGTGGCGTCAAGTAAACACAATTTTTCAGCACTGTGTTCAATGCTATTTACGCATGCAGGCCAGCAGTTCAATATGATTATTCCTGCTCTGTTAGAAATGCATTCCTGGCATACGCTCTACGCTGCAGTTCCTGTCGAAGCCAAAAGACAGAGTGTAGCAAGCGTGACTGACATAGATAAACCAAAATTATTCCCCTCTTTCCATAATTACCAATTTCAACAGTGGTGATAATATTTTATGGAGCAGTGGTGGTGGGGGCAGCTTGTGTGTGTGTTTGTGTGTGCCGTAACGCAATGTCTTTGGGGATAAACTTTCCTCTGTCATGCTTAGGGGGAAGCTGTGATTGGCTGAGAAGAATGCGGTTCAATAGTAAATGTGGCCTTGGGCCGGGGAGGGGGGGACAAAACTATGGCATTATGCATGCATTTCTGTGATAAAGTTGCTTATGACTGAACCCATTCAACCAGAGAGAGTCAAATGAGTTTTCAGCTTCTCAGAAAACTGGCAGCTGTTTAACACGGTCAGTCAGAGGAACAATGCAACATGAAGAATCACAATGAAAACAACAATATACAGAGCTACTCAAACATGCATGTTTCTAAATTAACAAATTATGAAAGTATAAAGTCATAAAGTTATATATATTTTTATAAGTTATAGTTCACCCAAAAATGAAAAACACAGATATTTTCTAAATATCTTCTTTTGCGTTTCTCGGACAATGTTGTTAAAGGTGCTAAAGAGGATCTTTTCGTCGACTGAGAAACCAAAGACTGTTAGTGAGTTTTTGAAATGAGCGCATGCATAAGAACAACCCCCCTCCTTCACAGCTCATTTTGAGGGAACGCCTCCCAAAACTCGTGCACTAGTATTGGAACACGAGTGTTTTATTACCACCGGCATTCGCTGTGTCGTGTTAGTGGATTCATTATGTCGGACTCACTGCAGGTAACTCATAATCTGCAGTTATTACTCCTGTCTCCTGACAAAAACATTGCATGCGGCGCCTGTAGAGTGTGGAAAGTTACTGGAGCGCGCAGCTGCACATGTCTCGCACAAGGAACGTCATGGCAGTGACTGACAAGCCAGAGGGCCAATCCGCGCACGTCTTTCACAAGGAACGTAATGGCAGTGATCGGCAAGCCAGAAGGCCAATCGTTTACGCAATTAGCTGATGTTTTTAAGGCCCTACTTCGTGCACAGATTATGTATATTAATATTATTCCTTTCAGTGCACCTTATAAATAGTCTTTTATCAGTTTCAAGTAATATTGCAAAAATGTATAAAACAAAACATCCTCTTTAGCACCTTTAACTAAAAACTATTACAAATGTTTTACTGGAATAAAATAAAATATATATATTGGATGAAAAACTTAAAATAATAAAAAAAAAGCTGCAAGAAATAAATGAAAAGTTGAAAACTAAAACTGAAAAATAAAGCCAAATAGAATGATTTAAAAAAAAAAAAAAAAACAACAACTAATAAATATGACAACATAATTAAAGCACATACAATTACTAAAACTAAAATGAAAACTGAAAATACAAAAATAAAAACTAATTCAAAATAATGAATTAATAAATACTATAATAGTATATAAATAATACTAAAATAACATTATTGACAGAAGAAATAAAGTCATACAGGTTTGGAACAACATGAGGGTGAATTTTAATTTTTGGATGAACTGTCCCTCTAAGTTGACGTCCATGTGTCATATTAGCAGCTACCATGCTTAAACACACTTTACTCTACGGTGAGTGTATTAGTGTGACAGGCAGGTACAATACCCTGCAGCCTGAACAAGCAGCCAATTAAACCCCATCGCAGACTCTCACCCATCAATGGCTCACCGGCCTCTTTCTTTTTTGCTCTATTGCACATCTCCCCGCGTCGCAATCCATCTTTCCCTCTCTGCACTGAACACTCTGTACCTCCCTCCAGTCTTCCCCTTTCAGAGTGTTAATTAATCCCTGATAAGAGGATTGACCAACACACACACACCTGGAGAACCCAGACAGGTGCGAGGGAGGTCTGTGTATATCAAATGAGACCACGCTCATATGGCAGAGCTTCATTTCAGATATGAGAAGCAATGCTGTGGGGTTTTCGTTCTGTACTGTCAGTAACTGGAGGCAAAAGAGACCCAACTTACATTGCTCTCAAACGGAGTTCTGTCTTGAAACCTTAATCCTACAGAAAACTTGATACATGTCAGTCTTATCTGTTTGAAGCATGGGACAACTTTGCAGAAAGCTCAGACCGTATCTCAGCATGGACAATGTGCATGATAAGACAAAGATGAAGAGAGAAGAAGCAGCAAACAGCATTCTACAAAAACAAAATCAATGCAGTCAGTGAAATAGAAGAGTGTCAGGAGCAGGTGGTCAGGATAGATAGGCTTACAACTAGGGCTGGACGATACATCCTAAAATAATAATAATATCAATAATATATATATCAGTGGCGTGCGGTCCATATAAGCTGCGAATGCTCTGCATTCCCAAGCCATTCGTGGACTCGCCAACTAATATTAACATGATAAATTACTATTAAATCCCTTGTTTGATGTGTACCATAAAGCCTACATGATTGGTAATGCATATGTAACTGTCCGTAATGAATTTATTTGCCAAACGACGGTAATTTTCCCTAAATCTGCCAGTTACAGAGACTTCCGGGTAAGCTGATCTGCAGCAGCTTTTTTTTTTTTTTTTTTTTTTTAATTGCAAAAAGGTACAAATCACAGGTGATTAGCCATAATATACACAACATACAAAAAAACATAGAGATAAACGGATAAAAAAAAATAAATAAATAAAGTAGCCAGGGGAAGCTTACAGGTCATTACAAAGTAAAGGAGGACCATATGCTGACAGTTTTAACAGCCTTTTTGTTGTTTGAGCCAGAAATCAGATTAATATAATGTTCAACATCATGGATAAAAAGTACAAAACAAGGTTTTTTAGAGCTGAATTTACATTTATGAATGTGAAATTTTGCCAAAAGTATTAATAAATTTATAAGGAAGTACGTTTTTTCTTTACTATGACTTTTATAAAAACAAAAAATAACATCCTTCCACAATAAGGCAAAGTCTTTATAAATATGGTCAATGATGAATCTGCTGAGCTTTTGCCAAAAGGTTCTGGTGTGTGGGCAATACCAAAATAGGTGCAAAACTGTTTCTGGGTGGTTTTCACAAAAAGAACAGTTTGTATTGATGTCCCTTTTAAATTTAATCATGTAATGATTAGCAGGGTAATATCTGTGAATTATTCTGAAAGATACTTCTTTCACCTTGTTTACTAATAAATATCTGTGAGGAATCATCCAAACCTTTTTCCAGTCAATGTCATTTACAAATCGGTTCCAGTAAAATGTAACATTTGGAATAGAAACAATCTCTTTCTGAAATAACGCGCGAATGTTCTTATTATTATGTGGAAGATGGGAAAAACAGATTCTTCCAACTGGTGAGTCAGCCACATCAGGAAGGGAGACAGAAGTAGGTGAAAGTCTGCTAGAATACTTAAAAAGCATGATTGTGCCTGATGGAATGGCATCAAATACGATTGCGAATTCTTTCGGCGTAACAGGAATGTTATATGCTGATAGAAATTCTCTATAGGAGAAAAGTCGCCCTTCTGCATTAAATAACTGGTCCACCAGCAGAATCTGATTACGTACCCAACTCTCAAAATAAAGAGACTTGTTCTTATATAAAATATCTTTCTTATTCCAAATTAGGTACCTGTGGGGTGAGAAATTATGCTTGTAAATAAGAGACCAAGCTAAAAGGACCTGCTTATGAAAAGTGGACAGTTTTACAGGAAGTTTTTCTACATTGTAGTTACAATTCAAAATAAAGTCCAGACCACCAAAACGAGAGAATATATAATGGGGAATAAAATTCCAAATCGAAACTGGGTTTTTAAGAAAATGCTTAGCCCAGTTAATCTTAAATGTATTATTTAGAGTATTGAAGTCCAAAAAATTAAGCCCACCAGATTCATATTTATTCATAACAACACTTTTTTTGATATAGTGGATACGATTTTTCCAGATGAAGTCAAAAAGCATTTTATCAATGTCTTTACAGATTTTACTGTCCAAATGTAAAGAGAGAGCTGCGTATGTAAGCCGTGATATCCCTTCAGCCTTGGTAAGCAACACTCTGCCTTTTAAAGATAAGTCCCTTTGCAACCACTGGTTCAGTTTGTTCTGAGTTTTTTTAATGATTGGAGAAAAATTTAACTGAGATCTAATTTTCTGATCTTTAGAGATAATAATACCCAAGTACGTTACTTCTTTCTTGATCGGAATGTTGCAAATAGTTTGTATATCGCAGTCTTTTAAAGGCAGCAGCTCACATTTATTAATATTTAGGCATAAACCAGAGGCCTCTGAAAACTGGTTAATTACTCGAATGGTGACAGGTATCTGGCTTGCATTTTTTAAAAAGATTGTGGTATCGTCAGCAAGCTGACTAATGATGATATCCCTACTTGCAATAGAGATTCCTTGTATAGCACTATTACATACATAAGTTGTGAGAATCTGTGTACAAAGTAGAAACAAATAAGGGGAAATTGGGCATCCCTGACGAATGCCTCGTTCCAGATTAAATCTGGGGGAAGTTCCATTTTTCAGTTTTATAGAGCTATTGCCATTAGCATATAAGGTTTTAATTGCTTTGCTGAAAAAGTCCCCAAAACCAAATTTCTCTAAAGATAGAAAAATAAATTGATGTTCTATTGTATCAAACGCCTTGTAGAAGTCTAAGAGGAGGATGAAGCCATCTTCAGATATTAAGTCAGAGTAGTCAAGAATATCTAATACTAGTCTAATATTATTAGAGATATGCCTGTTTCTCATAAAGCCTGATTGCGTCTCATCTATAATAGTTTCAAGAGTTTCTTTAATTCTATTGGCAAATATTGACGCCATTATTTTGTAATCATTGTTTAGCAGACAAATGGGTCTCCAGCTGTCAATAAAGAGCGGATCTTTCCTAGGCTTGGGAATCAGTGTGACCAGCCCTTGAGTGAGGCTAGGAGGAAGGGAATTATTCTCTATACTCTCCATAAAAACCTGTAATAAAAAAGGGGCTAAAAGTTCTGAGAATGCCTTGTAAAATTCTGCAGTCAACCTGTCAGTGCCAGGGGACTTGTTGTTTTTAAGTTGAGCAATGGAATCAATGACCTCTGCCAATGTAAGAGGGGTGTCACAATAATTTTTGTCTGCCTCGTCAATATTTTTAACATTATTTATTGAGTTCAAAAAATGAGATGTAACTTCTTTATTAAATTTTGTGCTGTATAAATTGCTATAGAATTTTGAACAAAAATCTGAAATTAATTCAGCATCATCAGTAACGACCCCATTAATATTTAACTTGTAGATGGAATTAATTTTAGATCGGTATCTTTCAAGACGGAAAAAGTAAGCAGAATTTTGCTCCCCCTCCTCCCGCCATCTTTTTCTAGACCTTACGAAAGCTCCCTCTGCTTTTTGTCGATATAATTCGTCTAATCTGTTTTGGAGTTGTAAAAGAAGTAGTTTATCCTCCTCTGAAACTTCCTCGGGTGGTCTCTGATAAAATGAGGAAATTGTATTTATGATTTCATCTTCTTCTGCTCTTTTAGCTTTGGCAGTAGAACTTCCATACTGTCTCAAGAATTTTCCAGACTCGAACTTAAGCAATTCCCAGTTAGTGTTGTATGATTTTTCCTTTTTAGCCTTGTTGTAAAAATGAGTTATTAATCTAATAATTTCAGCCTTAACCTTTTCATGTTTTAACAGGGAATTGTTTAATTTCCAGTAGCAAGATCTATAAAAAGTATTAGAAGCACTAAATTGAATGTTTATATGAATTGCTCTATGGTCAGTAAGGGGTGTGGCATGGATATTAACTGTAACTTTCTCTTTATCAATGTTACTGGATAATAGCCAGAAATCAATACGAGATTGGCTGGATCCTGACCTGTTGCTCCAAGTAAAGGATCTTCCATCAGGAAATTTCTCTCTCCATACATCTACAATGTTAAATCTTCCCATTAGTCTTTTAATATTTGTGCTGATGGATGAGGGCCGCCCAGGGGGCCACCTATCAATAGCATTATCTAGGGCAACATTAAAGTCTCCGCCAATTAAAATTAGAGAGTTTGGGTATCTGGTGAGCCAAAATGTAATTCTTTCCTCTATTAAATCAAGTAATTTATCATTCTCAAGTTTATTATTGTAGCCGTAAATATTAATAATTATGCAATAAATGTTGTCAACTCTTATTATAAGACATACGTAGTGCCCTAGGGAGTCACAGTCTGAGTGTAAGATATCACCTGAGAAAGTATTTTTAAGCGTGATTACTCCAGCAGATCTCTCCGTGCCTTGAGAGAACCAAATATCGTTAGCCCATTGAGATTTCCAAAAATTGACATCAGCAGATATGGAATGCCTCTCTTGAAAAAAACAAAAATCAGTACGAAGTTGTTTGGCAAATAAAAATAAGGCTTTCCTTTTACAAATCTGTCTTAGTCCCCTGGCATTTAAAGAAACAATAGATAAAGACAAAGTTATTAACGAACACGAACAAGGAATAAACTAGAAAGTGATCAATAACCAGTTAGTTAAAAAGGTAATACCAGATAAGGAGACCGAGCTCTGCTTCATATAGACAACAAAAAAACGGTGTAAAATATATATATATTGTTTAGCCAACAAAAAAGCGCAGCGTCCCTAAACAGCTGCCTCATTTATTAAATGGTCTAATAAAAAACTTATTAAAAAAAAATAAATAAATAAATAAAATAAAAAAGTGGCAGCTTTTCGTAAATTAATGTGCCTTTGTAAAGTCCTAGTAACAGTCCAACAAGAACTATACCATTACAAAATCAACTCTGAATGCAGTGCAAATCAAACCAGTGGGTGTCCTTGTGTTAACAGGCAGCAGACAAGTCCTTATCTCAGGTGGGCAGGGGGACTTCTGATCCGTTGACAAATCCGCGACCACCAACGAAGAAGGCTGGTTTACCCTCCTCTCTGGCTTTTTTAATCACTGGCCAAAGTTTGCTTCTTCGTTCTCGGTCTTCTTTAGAGAGATCCTCCGCAAATCTTAATCCGTTGTCGCGCAGGTGCGGTGATGTCTTCGCAGCTTTCCATACGCCGTCTCTAAAGACACGTGCAATGAATTGGATGATGATGCCTCTGGGTTTGTAGTCATTCTGCCGCTTAGTGCCGAGCCGATGTACGGTATCGATAGCGTCAGCCAGCCTATTCTTTTCCTCCGGCAGAACAGCCTGACAGACCAAGACAGGCCTTCTTCCGTACGTTTTCTTTTTCTGATTCTTCAACTCCATAAAGTCTAAGGTTCCATCTTCTGGAGTATCTCTCTAACTCCGAGACCCTTTGCTGACATGTGTCTATTCGTTTTTCTTCTTTTGCCATTTTCACCTTGAGTGTACACACTTTGCTTTTTACATCCTTGATCTCTGCACACACAAAGTCAATTGTCTTTTTAAGACCTTCAATTTTAAGTGCATTGGTACTGACCATGCTTTCAATGTTGTCTGACCGCGTGTTTATCAGAGCTGAGAGGCTAGCTATGATATCGTTGGAGTTGGCTTGTTCAGATCCGACTGAGTACATAATTTTCTTCGAAGCTGGCGACTTACTGGGAGTGACAGGAAGCATTGGAAATTCATCCATAAAAACTTCCGCAGAGGCGACAGGCAAGGAAGTGGAGGTATAATTGTGACAGTTATCAACTAAAACATTGCCAGCCTTAAATGTTGCTAGCATCTGAATTTAGCTTCTGCCCGGTGCTTTCTTGGCCTCTTTTCCTTTCGCGTTGGTTTGGCATTGCTCAATATCTCGTTTTACGAGTGCTGTAGTATTAATGAAAGCAAAATAATAGTGTTTGGCGAGATAATAAATTTAGTTTCACCGTTCCCAAAACTTTCTTTGCAGAGCTCGGTAAAAAGCACCTACTCATTCGGCCATCTTGGCGTCCTCCATCTGATCTGCAGCAGCTTTTGCGCCTTCGCGCTTTTGTTATGGAACGTCATCATTGTCGCGCGTTCTCATTGGTTTGCTGGTCTATGCGAGTTTACATGGGCAGGATAAGCTATGAGTGGACCGCTCGCCCAAGAGGAAAAAAATAGCTGCTGCCAGATCTCGATAACCGAAAATCACATTGTATTTGATACAAAACTAACTAGACTTAGCCATAGTATTTCATTTTCTTTATGGAAACTTATAAATAGTTTACGGATGTTAATCGATATCATTTTTGTCTTTGCATAATTTCAACCTAGCCTACTTATATTTATTATAATTACATTTTATTTATTTTTTTATTTATAATAGGCTGCTAATACTAATTGTTATACATTTTTTTTAATTATTAATTTAAAAGGTACTTCTGGCATACATTTAAATTGAAGCCATGGTGTTTTTTATTTGTCGTGTTTCAGTTAGATCTGTGTCCTAAACTGATACGTTGAAGTATGTCATTTCTGTGACACTAGCGGCACCTAGCGGATTACAAAAATACAGCATATTTTGCAAACACCTTTCACATGTTGCGCCTCCGTCGACTCAAACGTCACAAAAGCTACAGGTGCTTGTGAAGTTATGTCTCAACAGGTAAATATGGACTACTCTCAGAAAACAATTCCAACATATTAGAATTACTTTTCGCTGTGTTGCTATTTGTCATGAGCAAGCAAATGAGTTAACTAACAATGTCTAGAGAGAATGTGAGCGTCTCGCATATTAGCTATAAACTCATTCAACTCATTCATTTAAAATGAATTTCGTTTTGTAGAAATTGTATCTTAATTTCAACCAATGTTTCATCAACAAATTGCCTATATTTAATTAGTAAGAAAACCATGAACGTCAGGAGTGGAATGGAAACGAAACCATGTTTTCGCGGCCTTTGAAAAAGGCTGAAGCAATAGAAGTCTTTCTGTTTTTATTACATTTCTTAAATACATGTCTTTGTTACTTAATTAATTGATAAGATGTTTTGGTCTAACAATATATTTTAGCTGCTCTAAATTTTAAGTTAGACACAAATTTCAAAACTAAATTCATGTATTTACAGTAAAAGAATAAAGAAATAGCCTAACTCTAGACTTATATGCTATTTACGTTTGAGCAATATAATAATAATAATAATATTATCTCAGCAAAGACCGAACATATTTATTTGTCTCGGCACACGACCGCTAACAGTAACACAGTAACACAGCGCATCAAAGCTTGCTGTTGTCTTGGCTACCTTACAAACGGCGATGGAAACAACAGTGAATTTTTCCCCCTTTTGTGGTAATTTAGCACTATTTTCTATGGTATTCTGCTTGCATTTTTGGGCTTCAGTTGGATGCTTTATTTTTATCTTTAGTCAATTGAGTTTAGTTCTAAAAAAAGCAAAGGCTAAATAGTAAATAATCTGCGCCGGGGCCATCATAGGGTGGGGGGTGTCCCGTACGCCCATGATGTAATGGTAATACATCGCTTACAATGGGTTCATGTTAAGACGATTTTAATGTGTTAATGTTTCAACTATAGCTATGTAACAATCTGATAAACTGCAATTGTGCAGTTTGTATCCATTAACATGCTCATAAACATTACAAAAAGAAATGTCATGCCATAATCTACACAATTACGAAAAAAAAAAAAAAAAAAACGTTATCCCAATAATCAACATTTTGTTATTCAACAAGTGCTAGGCTATTAAGATAAAAAGTTTCTGCTGTAGAGTTTGCGCCTAATCTGACTCTCCATGGGCTACACAATGCATATGAATATATAGGCCTATTTGTATTTTGACTGCAGTTAAGAGCAAAATGACGAGAACATGTTTAACATTGGAAGTTTAAGATTCTTTATTAAATATTACTTTGTGCAAAACATATAGGCATCTGTACATTGTACTTCTATAACATCATAACATAAATCATTAAATTAGTTCAGATGAACCGTACAAACCCAATCTTGTTTTTTGCTATTTATTTAGACCTATTTATTTATATCAGCAGATCTGTGTTGATTCAGTTCATTTCAGTAACTGCTGATGCAAACTGTGGTTAAACTGTGGTTAAAAGCAGCTCGAAAGAATTGACCAAGATAACATTATGGTTCTGTATATTATTAGAACAATAACTGTACATAATCTGCCATCCAAATAAAATAAAAATGTTAAAGAAAAACAAACAAAAACAACAAACCGATTGTGTTCCATTTATATATCAATGTATATTTTTTTACATTATCTTGTGTGTATAAAAAGCACTCACCCAACCTAACAGTGCTTGACAAGTTTGAGATGGGGGAAGGGCGCTTTGTGTAAAATGTTTGTCACCAAAGCCATTAATCCAGAGGGCGGGAGACTCAAAATATTAGCCTATGCGCGTGACAGACCTTTTTGTTAATTTTAACATCCTGATCTGATCATATGAAATAAAATGACGAAATACACAATTGTTAGACTCTGTTATGAGTATTTGCAGTAAGTTTCTTTATTTGTTTGTATTATGGAGATTTGCAGTGTTTTGCAGTGTTTCACGCTCCACTCCAGAAGTTCGAATGGGATCGACCCTCCCCCCGTGCGTTTGCCAGCGTCTGCTGCTGCCGAGTTATGTGCGAAGTTTTGACTGAAGCGAGGAGGGATTTTGTAAAAGTTGGAGCGTCGTGTTTTTTTTGGGTTTTTTTTATAAATCTGCAAGAAATGTTATGAGTTTGGCGTGTGGTAGGAAAAAAAGTTTGCACAATAAGCCACTACGCAAATGTGTGTCTAAGTAGACCAGCTAAAATATATTGTTCGACCAAAAACATCTTATCAATTATTTAAGTCATAAAGACATGTAATAAAGTAATAACTACATTTAATTAAAACAGAAAGACGTAGGCCTATATTGCTTCAGCCTTAGCTATTCAAGGCCGCGGAAACATGGTTCCCGTTTCCATTCCACACCCTACATTTGGTTTTCTTCCTATTTATTAAATATAGGCAATTGGTTGATGAAACATTGATTGAAATTAAGATACAATTTCTACAAAACGAAATTCACTTTAAAAGAAAGACTTAGCTACTATAAAACAAAACTTAATGAAGTGGTCAAACTGTCTAACCCGCTGCATTTGTCTCCCGACATTGCGCATCCGTCATGCTATTCCCTTTTCATAATGAACATAGGTGGAATTTATTCATTCAAAAATAACAGGCAATAGCCCAATATTTAAATATAAATATGAAACTAAATTGGGTACATTTTTATCCCTCTGGCCGACGAAAGCGCCGGCGCGTTATGGTGGATTTTTTCTTCATGACAGCTGAAACAAAAACAGGCCTTCCGTCATTTTGGGCGATAGCTTACAGATTGACGCGAGACTACGAATGGTCTACTTTTATTTGTGTACGCTCACAATAACAACAAAACCTTGTACTTTTGAATAATAAAATAAAATAAAACAAACAGGGTGCGCTTTCAGCTGTCTCTCTGCGAGAATCTGAGACGTCTCAAAAGTGAACTTAAACTCAGCAATAATTGTACCTAAAAAGAAAGAAATATCTCAATTCGATAAGATATAGGTCTGTGTTAAATAAGAGGCGATCTATCCGCTGGAATGTGTTGTTTCTGAAATCATGGCCAGTGCTCGTTGCTGCTGTTATCAGTTCTCTCGGCGCTCGTGCGCACGCGCAGTTTTCACACAGACAATCGAGCGTTTCGGTCTGGTAAAAGCACAAAACAAAATGCACACAACGTGTCCTTGCTCTTGATGTACAATCACAGATGAACACCTTCGGTTTTAATTTGTTAATTTGCCTAAATATTTAATCCTGACGGTATTTTAGTCTGCGACATCAAAATCACTAAACATTACATAGCATATATAAAAGCCCCAAAAAAAAAAAAAATTATATATATATATATATATATATATATATATATATATATATATATATATATATATATATATAAAATCAAGAACAATTCAAAAAATCAAGAACAATAGCAGTAAATAAGAATTATTGCTATTAATGCGGTCTTAATGCTGGACCGTTCTGAATGAAAATATTACAGAATGAAAATATTAAATTTATAATCCGTGTGTGTGCTCCTAATATATATATATATATATATATATATATATATATATATATGTATATGTATTTGCCTAATGACTGTTTAATGACAATAGCATGCAGTAAGATTTTGTGTAAAGGTCTTTCTTTTAATTTTTGATGCATAGAGTAGCCTAAGACTATCCCACGTTTTGAAATTAACTCTCACTTTAAATTTTCTAATGGTTTTTAAGGATGTTAAAAGGTTATACTGTAATGTTGTTGTTTTACTTCGTCATCTCCGTTTACAAACCGACATTTTATCATTACAGTCACTTTCCAATCCGTCCCTTTGCGCCACCTGGCGGTAGTTTTTTACACGCGACTGAATTTCAGTTAACGCCGCGGCCCTGAAATTTCATTTCATGATTATAGTGACCAAAATGATCACGGTTATCACAGAATCCTGTTCAAAAAGTAAATTCACCAAGTTTTATGTGGAAAACCAGCAAATAACAAATAAAAATAGCATCAATATGTACTTTTTCTTTACATAAACATTAAAATAATAACATTAAAAATGATGGGCAGATTTTAAAGGAGTGTCTTGCAACATGTTATCTACAATGCACAAGTTCAAATAGAGTTTTGACAAAAAAAGTCACATATTTCAGCCTCTAAATCATTTTTATAAAAGTCAAAAAAGATAAATTACTGACATTTACAATGCACATTAACCTTTATTATTAATAGTATGTGGTCCATGCAGCTTTACAGGGGGTATGGCTTATCTAAATGAGATGTAAATGAGCCCTATTGTCACTACCAGCAGGTGAGAACAGGTGAGAACTGCAACTTTATAGGCGTTTTTCTCCCTATAGAGCTTTCTTGAGTGCCTACCTTCAAATGGCCACAACTTCTCCAAATATTATCAGATTTCAATGTGTCACACATAGTTGGAAAGCTTGGAGACTACACTTTCAGAATCTGTGAATAACTCAAAATGCCCCAGAACCGACTTGTGTCCCTACTTTCCGTGACTGGTCACACACACATTATATATATATATATATATATATATATATTTTTTTTTCTTTTTTTTTTTTTCTTTTTTTTTTTAATTACAGGTCAATAACAGTTTTTAATGTTTTTGAAAAAAGTCTCTTAAGATCACCAAGGCTGCATTTATTTGATCAAAAATACAGCAAAAACAGTAATATTATGAAATATTATAACAATTTATATAACAATAACAATTTTTTTTTTAAATTAATCTACACTCCATACACCATTAATGACAAAGCAAAAAAACAGATCTGTAATAAACTAAAAACTGAAATAATTACATTGCATAAGTATGCATACCATTTTCTGGGACACTGTTCATCGGGACCTCCACAGAGTCAATATTCATTGTCGGACTGCTATAGCCAAACCTTTGGTCACTGGTGCCAATGCCAAATTGTGACAGTCGTCAATGATTTGTGCTTTTCCTATTCCGTACTGGGAGTGTCACTGTTAAGCATATATACGAGGAACCAGGTAGGAAGTTATTTAAGGAAGTGTGATTGCGTCTCTTGCAATCCCTTTGTTGTCAGACGTGGGTTATTCCTGGTCATGGTCACGCTAGCGGATGGCTTGTGAGTATTGCTGTTGTAGCCCGCGTTGCATTGATGTGTTAATGCTACATTTAATGCTGCGGTCTTTTTCTGCTTTTAATGCTTACGATTCACATTTTGAGGACATACGTTTCCTTCATTGAATTTCGTAAAGCATTGGGAAGTTGTGTTGAGAGTGATTTGCCGATTTGCATGTACCGTAAATGGAGCGTTTGAGAGAGAGCTTTTTCCAATCCGGTTATGTTGTGGTTTAGACGCTAATTCAGGGCATTAAATGTAGTATGTTTTGCGGAGGTTTTTGGTGTAGGGAGGTTTTTCTTTTGTTGTTTATTTGGCGCTCGAGTTGCAGAATTATGTTGTAAATATTGTGTATGATGTTTTAAATTGCGTTTCAGGCCCAGTAGTTCAATGAGTGACAGGGTAAGCAAATTAATGTTTTTATTTTTCCTTTTTTTTTTTTTTTTGACCGTTGGATTCAGATGATTTGTTCTTTTTTTCTTATGCCTGTTTTTCTCTATGCGGCTGCCTTATTGCATTTTGATTCATTTTTGTGTCCCTGCATAAGATTTATTGCATTGCATTTAATTATCAGAATTATCAGAATTATTTGTTGATTTATCTGTCACTCATTAATTGTTGTGAGGTAATTAAAAGGTAAATGTTTCTGGGCTTGGAATAAATATTTGTGATTTATGATTTATTTATTCGTTTTTTGGGGGGGGGGGGGGTTGCTCTTTTTTTTTCTTTTTTTCTTTTGAGTCGAATATAATGTACTGAATTGTAATGTAATATGATTGGAATTGAACTTGAATAGAAAAATTTCTTGTGGTTCCTTGTTATATTTGATTTATACAATAGAATTGATAATGTCATCCCTATATGTAGTGACTCTAAAGATGAATTTAATTCAATAATTGTGGTAGTTTTTACCCATGGCACCCATCCCAACCTTTTAAGGCCAAACACTGTCACAAAATGTTGGTTTCATTGGTGCCAACAGTGCAAATCTTGGGCTGTGGACAATGTGAAACATTTATTGTTCTCCACCTTCACTGTCTTAACCACAAATCTGTGGGAGTTACGCTGTGGAGAAGCCCTAGAGAATGTTAACACCCAGACTATTGCGTGCCCAGAGTAAAGCACGGTCAATATCAAAAGCAACACTCATTAAGTAGCAGTCAGGATCTGGTATCAGTATCAGTCACCTGCTGCTTTAAGATCTACGGTGCATCTTATCCTCATGGACTGAGGCAGATTTGCCAGTTCTTGCTATGAGATGTTACTTTCCTTTGGGGTGGGGGTGGGGTGGGGCTGGACGGGGGGTATACAGTTACACGTGGTTTGAGGTGTGCTAAGTGTGCAAAGGTCTTTATCATATGCGATAAATTTCAAAGGAAAGTTATCATATGCGCTTTTTTCCATTTGTCATCCTAAAACCGCACAGAAACCTTGAAAACGGAGTCCGATGCGTATTAATTAATCTGTTGGGAAACATTTGCAAAAAAGCATGAAAACAAAGCAAACAAACAAACAAACAAACAAACAAACAAACAAACAAACAGCAAAACAAAATGGAGTTTTCAACCAATGAGGATGATTGTTGTTCTCTCTTCTAAAAAAGAAAAAAAGAAAGAGGACATATATCCATCCAATCCTCAGATTGCATAGAGAGGAAGGAGAGTTCCACCTCCTTATCAAGGAGCTGTGGGATTATCCCGAAATAATCACTGTAGATGTAGGAAATACTAGTGTTACATAGTCATAAAACGTGTCAGGTTACACATGTAACCATGGTTCCCTGAGAACAGGGAACAAGACACTGAGTCAAATGCTATGGGGAATGCCTCCATATGAACCAGTGTCTGAAATGCTTATCAAATCACAGCAATATCATATTGACCGGCGAAAGCTCATGACATCATAATGGTGCGACCTGAAAGTATATATGGGGCGTCTAGAGAGCAGTCACCCACTAATCGTCTGAAGAGACTGTTCGGCAGACGGGCCCCGAGGCATCGCTGGGAGATGCACAAATCCATTATACTGTTACACATGCATTTTCTTTCTCAACTGTTTGTTTACTTAAAACACAAGACGCCAAGACTGTCATTTTGACATTATTTTGTGTATATTTGACTGTTTAAGCACAATAAGCAGAGAAAAATAATTCAATTTAGTACTAAGTGGCGGCTTTATGCACGTGCATTTACGGTGTGAGGAAAATTATGGGCAATGCACGCAATCCCATGTCAAAATTCAAGCCCTGTAACACCAACGATATTCATCTGGAGCATATGAAGAGAGTGAGTGAGGGGAGGTGGGTTTGTGTGTCAACCTACTGTCGGAGAGATGAGAGAGTGAGAAAGTGTATAGTGTATAGTATATGTATAGTATATGTGACCAATCACGGAACGTAGGGACACAAGTCGGTTCTGGGGCATTTTGAGTTATTCACGGATTCTGAAAGTGTAGTCTCCAATCTTTCCAACGATGTGTAACGAATGGAAATCTGATAATATTTGGAGAAGTTGTGGCCATTTTAAGGTAGGCACTCAAAAAAGCTCTAAAGAGAGAAAATGCCTCTAAAACTTGTGCAGTTCTCACCTGTTCAAGAATGCTAACAGGCAGATTTACGTGGGCTAAGTCATTCACACCAGTTACTTCAAGCAATTGAAGCGTTATTCAAATTAATAGCAGATGCTAACATTACCATCTAAAAGCACGTTATAGTAATTAAATTAAAACGACAGTCCTGAGCTAGCTAATAACAATAGACACGTGAAAAAATGTGTACGTGTTCTTAGAATGAACACAAAACGACAAACTTTGATGTTTATGGAAACTCGCCCCATAAGAAACAGAAAAAGTATTCTTGCAGATCTCGTTGCCTCCAATGAAATAACTTTCTCTTTGCCGGGGTCTTCTTCGTGGATGTAACCGTCTGTTTGCCTCTAAATGTCCAATAATTCGCCACTTTTTTAAGCAGCTAAAGAATCCAGCAGAGCCGGCGCTGCATACTAAGTAGCCACGCTTCCCTTGGAGTGTGGGGGCAATAACAAAAGAAACAAAAGCTGGCGTATCCGATTCCAGTAAGGAAATACAAACAGACAATGACACGCCCCTACTGCAAGATAGAATCTCAGAAAAACAAGCCGATTTCAAACTTAAAATGTACACTTTTAAATATACCAATACTGCTATCTGAAACACTGAGAGGCTTCTTCGTGATCTCAACTAACAGATTCTGCAAAAAAACGAAAATCACCAATTTTGAAAAAAAAAACAAAAAAGGCTTCTTTTTTGCACGAATGTTGTGCTGCCGACTTGTGTACCTGGTTTCCATGACGGGTCACATATCTATTCTGCAGAAAATACAGTATCTCACAGAAGACGACAGCCATGCAGACCAGTTTGATGCAGTGTGCGGCGTATGGTCTGAGCACTGACAGACTGACCCCCCACCCCTTCAACCTATGCAGCAGTGCTGGCAGCACTCATGCGTCTATTTCCCAAACACAACCTCTGGATATGATGCTGCGCACGTGCACTCAACTTCTTTGGTTGACCATGGCGAGGCCTGTTCTGAGTGGAACCTGTCCTGTTAAACCGTTGTATGGTCTTGGCCACCGTGCTGCAGCAACAATTCTTTTTTTTTTTCAGATCCTCAGAGAGTTCTTTGCCATGAGGTGCCATGCTGAACTTCCAGTGACCAGTATGAGAGAGTGAGAGCGATAACACCAAATTTACCCTTCACACCTGAGACCTTGTAACACTAATTTCATATTTTTACTTAGGGGTGTAATCACTTTTGTGGCCAGTGGTTTAGACATTAATATCTGTGCATTGAGTTATTTTGAGGGGACAGCAAATTTACACTGTTATACAAGCTGTACACTCACTACTTTACATTGTAGCAAAGTGTCACATGAAAAGATATAGTAAAATATTTACAAAAATGTGAGGGGTGTACTCACTTCTGTGAGATACTGTAAGTATTGGAAGGGTTTCAGATATTTCAGTATCGATACGTATCGTAAAAACAATATTTTGACAAAACTACACAGTGTATTATTTCAGATGCCTTTTAAAAAGATAAAAAAAATGTATATATTATATATAAAATTCAACCCGCCAAAGTGGCTAATAGGAGTGATTGTGTTACACACCACTGCTGAAATCTACCTGCATTTGGCAGGTGTTAATGTCAAGCCCTGCACACATACATACACTAAATTAACAAAATAAAGACATGCATTTATTTATATGCACCAAAATTAAGATGCTAATATACTGCTACACTCAATCAGTGTTTTTAAACAATCCATTAAAACTGGGTTTGTCAGAACTGATGTGTAGAAATGAATCACACTTCTCAGCTCGGATTAGTACTTTTGTTCCTGAAATTTAAATCAGAAATGCTATTAATATACTGTATCTCTTAATGCACTCAGTCACAAGTCATGGCACAAGGAAGAGCCTATTAGCACAAAAAACTGGCCTAATTGCACAGCAACTTATTGGCTAAATAAAAAGCATATTTTAAAACCACTGTGCTATTCATGATGTTGATTCACTTTATATTATCTACTTCTGCCCTACTTAAAAAACAACACACAACAAAAGCAGAGTCTGACTTGTTTCTACAGAACTGGACTGACCTCATTTATTATAAATAAATTTATATTTTGCATTGTTTGTATGTCATTTCTGTTTGAGTGACACTACAATGAATGCATTTTGACAGACCCCTGATTTCTCTGAGAATACACAGACTGCGCTGGTCATTTAAATTCATAAATAAGCAAATCATCCAAATCAAATGTGTACATAACACAGCCTCTCAAAAACTGATTTGGCTCTAACCAATATGAGCAAAATAATTTGAACTGATTCTTTCAGTGGGTCACCAGAGGAGGATTAGAGATGCTGAGAAAGTGTCCTGTTATTTTATGCCCTAATCATGTTGCACAAACATCAAAAATCTGATCTAGAAAAAAACAGGAAGCTGCCTACAATGTCAATGGGTGTCCTTTTATCCAGACTAACCGACCACAACATATCAACACAATTTCTGTCTATGTGACACCATTTTGGCCTCAGTTACTGTTTATAAAAAGCCCTGATTTGAGTGCATCAAGTAAATATAATTTATCTGAGTATGTCAAACACACATAAACACTGAACAAAGGACAAAGAAACTTTAAATCCAAGCCTGCAATACTCTGACACTACCATACTAAACTTAACTAGCTTCACTAACAGTATAATGAAAAAAACAGACATTTTGAACAACTTCTGTAATGTTTTTTTTTTTTTTTTTTTTTTAAGTGATCTCATTAGGCTTTTTTACATGTTCAACTTTCTTTACTGTTTAATGTTGCTGTTTGAGCATAAAAAAGGTCTACAAAATTAGTCCATTCCAAAGGGAGTTATTCTTTATATCAGTAAGCACTGTTTCTGAACTCCCTAAAACGCCTCCATTGTAGTCTTGAGTTTCTTTTGGGAACGCACAGGTCACAATATTTCTCTTTTAATTAATTCCCGCCCAATGCATATGCAAAAAATGGGCGAAGCCTGGTTGAGTTGCATTATTAGTGTGTTGAAACTTGTGGTTATGGTAAGAAGCGAGACATTTCCAAAACACATTCAAAGGGGTTGACCAATCATAAACCCATTGGTCCAGTTGACAAATCAGAGCTTGTTGTGCTTTTCAGAAGGAGGGGTTTCATAGACACCAGAGCTAAAAAGAGAGTGACTGACAGACTGGAAAGAGAGTTGTGGCAACAATGTAAAATATGTGAAAAATTATGTTTTAAACATTCAAGTATGAAAACCTATTCTAGTAGACCCCCAAAACAAAATCAAGACTGAATAGTTCCCCTTTAAGCACCTTGGAGTAGCATTTAAATACCATGGTATATGAATACGGTAATCATTATGATATTTATCAAAATATGATCTAATACCATCACTGTATGGTACGCCACTGTACTTTTTAGGTAGCAAAAGGGTATTATTTTAATTATTAGCAATCCATATCCATCTATACAATCATAAATCTCAGCTATTCCTGCATCCAACACACAAACACACACATGTCACTCTATGTAAAGTCATGCACCTCAGATGGTATTAATGTTGGGTCGATTTTGATGTTCATTTTCAATGATTACGGCGGCGAGAGATCGAAACGTTTCATTCTCCCAATGTGACAGGGCCATAATTAAGCTCCAAAGATTTCAGTGTCAAGCTGCTAACCAGCACACCCACGCAGAGAGAGAGAAAGAGAGAAGGAGAGACCTTTCTGACTCACAGAAAAAAAAGGTACAAAAGCTGTCACCATGGCAGTACCCTTTCACAAGGTATGCCTTTGTACCTTATTTAGCCCTAAATGTTGCATATTAGTAGCATAAAAAAAAAATATTAGTACCCAAAGTGTATATTATTATCTAAATGGTACATATTTCCTTTTGAAAAGGTACCACCCCATTGACAGTACTGTGTCAGAGTGTACTGTGGATTTGAATATAATTACACATTAATGTTACCATATGGTTTTCCTGAGCGTATCATAACCAGGTACAGACACAAAGAAAGGAAACAGTGGCTCGAAAAAGTATTTGGACACTTTAGTCATGCCTACAAATACATGAATGTCACTGCATTAGATAACAAAACATCAAACCAAGCAGAAGTGCAAACAAATTAAGCTAAAGCTTTTCTGATCCATTCAAAGATTCAGTTACTTTAAACAAATGGTCGAAGTAGTTTTTACTGGATGTACACTACTGTTCCAATGTTTGGGATCAGAAAGATTTTTTTTAAGGAATGATCGCTTCTATTCATCAAGGATGCATTACATTGATCAAAACTGATAGAAAATATATTTAAAGTATAATGAGGTGAAAAGGTTACAAAATATTTCAAATAAATGCTGTTCTTTTAAACTCTCTATTCATCAAAGAATCGCCAATGTATCATATCAAACTGTATACAATTTCCACAAAAATGTTAACTGTTTTCAATATTTATAATAATAAGAACACTTTTATGAGCACAAAATTAGCATATTAAAATTATTTCTGAAGAATTATATGACACTGAAGACTAGAATAATGTTTTTGAAATAGGTTTTTAAAATTAGAAAACAAATAACAAAAAAAGAGTTATTTTGAATTAAATATTTCACAATATTACTGTTTTTACTGCATTTTTTATCAAATAAATGCAGCCATGCTGAGCACAAGAGACTTCTTTCATTAAAAAAATATTACAGAACGCAAACTTTTCAACAGTAGTGTATGAAATTAAGCATTCTGCGTTAGTTCAGGCAGGCCTCGTAGTCAAGCTCAGCTATCAGCTGATTCGCAAATTCCAACCCCACCCATATCAGCTGATCTGATTTCTATGGACCCCATTGGCAACTCTAAAATAAGGCGCATTACTTAAACACAGCTTCCGTCTCTCTGCTTGCTTGGCTGCTTCCACTACGCACTGCTTGCAACCCACCTCCTCCCCAGCTCCTACTTAAACTTGTGTCTACCTTAATCAGTGTCATTCTGTTGTCATTGATGCATGCTCTGTTCTCAATAGGGGATTTTTGTGCTGCTCTCCCAGTTAAAAAATGGGAGGTTGTCCCCAGAAGCTGCTGCTGTTCCCGGTGTTGGCTTTCATGGAGATCATGAAAAGGACAGGGAATTTAGAACAGAGCCATACCGCCAAACTGCAACTTTAGCAAAATATGCCAATAAAAAACTGACTAAAGTCTGTCTCTTGTAATTTTTGACTTAAGTGGTCCTGACTGAAGTATTTTTCCCTCAACTTCACACTGGTGTAGTTCATATTAACTATGAACATGATCAAAAGTTTGACAAAAAAAAGTTTCTAAATACATTTGTCTTATATGCTATATCTATTGTTTTACCATTTAAATCTGTTTTATAACAAACTTATTTTTGAAAAATGTGTTGGCTGAAAAGTTTGTGTTTTCTCTTTTAAATGTCATTTCATTCTATATAAAAAAAAAAAAAAAAATCAAACCTTAATTGTTTCAGTGTTTAAGTAGCTCATTTTTTATTTTATTTTTTGTAGTGTAATTTGCACATACTTTACGAGTATACTAAAAAGATTTATTACAAGTAAATATGATAAAACATACATGGAAAAACACACTGGGGGCCCTATAATACACCCGGCGCAATGCGACGCAAGGCGCAGCTCAAGTGTGTTTGCTAGTTTGCATCCGGCGCCCTTCGCGTTTTCCCGTTCAGCGCCACGTCCTTAAATTAGTAAATGCATTTGCGCCAGTTAGTGCGCCCATGGGCGTGCTGGTCTAAAAAAGAGGTGTGTTCAGGCGCATTGCCGGTGCATTGCTATTTTAAGGAGCTGAAAATAGACTGCGCCATAGACCAACTCAAACCTGGTCTAAAGTCTAAAGTCAATGGCGCAATATTTTTCTGTTAGAGAGCGTTAGTAGAAGCTGCGCCTCTGGGCGCGTCCACAGTGTGCGTTGACTTTGCTTATTACACACAGGGATGCGCATCACACAAACATGCCAAATATTAAAAACAAAAGGATTACAGTGTAAAAGAATATTATTGTGTAGGCTACATAAATATAAAAATGTAATGATGAATAGTCAGTGCGTGTATTAGAATTAGGCTACCTATTTTCAATTCAGCCTATTACTACTTATAATGATGAACGAAATTGGCTAATTAATTGAACAATCATGCCAATACACACACATATATATTAACTGACTCATCGCGCGGAGCTATTTGAAAGCCTGCATTTGCAAGCCCGCTTTAACTTCGTGCACGATCAGATCGGTTTCTTCGCTTGAAAAGCGTTCAGCTTTTCCGCCAACAAATTCCACCATGTAAATAGCAATCCGCCATGGCGCGAGCGCATCTCGCTCTTAAAGGGAATGGGAGATGACACTCTGATTGGTTTATTGAACGTTACGCCCATTACTCATTAAGAGAATAGGGACAACCCATTTCAAAAATGCGCCCCGGCGCACGGACCGTTTTTCCGTCATTAAAATAGCAAAAGTGGATTTGGACACGCCCTGAGTGCACCTGCGCCATGCGCTTTACAAAGTGAGATTTAAACAACATGAAGATTGAATTATTCTACAAAAAGTCTCTCTCACTGACATTTCCTTCAATCGAACTAGTATGACCTTTAATGGCCTTTCCATAATAATCAGCACAAAGTGAGTTGTCTGAACTCAGGCAGGTATCAGAATGGGTTATTTTCATTATTATTATTCCCTATCAAATTCATTTCAATACTTGAAAAGACTCACATATGCTGCAATTTCATAACAGAAGAATAAACTGTAGCAAGACAACTTGAGCTTATACAGAAGAGAAATAAAATACATTTCAACAGTGCTGTCACTGTGTATGGGCATTCATTTGGGTCACTCACCCTGTAGAGTTTGGGCTGGGGCAGAGAGGTCACCTTCTGACAGGAGAGTTTAGGTGTACCTCGACCGGAAGCTTCAGTTGGCATGGAGACAGGACATCAGTCTGGTTCATACTGCCCGGAACCTGCAGGCACACAAACAAACATACAGTCAGACCTGTTTGATCCCAAGAAGAATCAAAGCCTGAAGTACCACTGTCTTATCTGTATTGAGACATTCCCATAAACAAATGAATAATTAAACTTTGATCTGTAAGAAAACATCATGTGTAATCTTAGCTGCCACTGGCTCAACACTTGTCAAAAATTTAAAACTTCAACACATCTGAAATAACTTGCTTCATCCAAAGCTTATAAACAAATATGTCACAGGATTCTGTTGGATTTAATCTTGAAACCACTGAAGCTACAGAGGGAGTTGAGGGCTACAGTGTCTCAGAGCAGTTTGAAAGATTACTAAACCATGTTTGTTGTTCCAACAGGCCACTAAGAGCTGTGATGTTACTCTTGAAGTCATTGTGATCCTATAGTTGCAGCCGTTAGACAACATGACCACAAACCATTCACTGGCTGTCTAATGCATGCTGTATGCATATACTGCATTATCTGACTAAAATCACCTGTTTCAATCTGAATGGCTGGCTTCTACACAATTTCCGAATGTGAAAGATATTTAAAGTCTCCTGTGGTAAAAATCAAGTGTTCTTTAGCATATCATTAACTATGACTATCTCAAGTGAAGCCAGGTTATCCTTTTATATTGTTCTGTTGATATGAAAAACCTGGTAGATTTAGCGATATAGCGGGTGTATGATGTATATTACGAAGTTATGATAAACTATATGCCTTTCTCCACTGACATTCTGAGTTGTTCAAAGCAAGGATACAGATTTTTAGAAGGCAGCTGTCTCACTCTGAGATGGCAAATGGGAATATGGTTTGCATAACATTAGCAACACATTATTAGCAGCAGTTTGATAATGTGTTCAAGCAAAACATTAATCATATTAATTACCGTTATGTGTCCGAAGTTGTAAAAAGCAATACCATTGTGCAGCATTTACCTCAGGAAGATGACCAATGTGATCTCTGAGCTTGTGCGAGTGAGTGGAGGCCGGGCTAATTAGCATATTCATAGATCCACTTATACTAAATAAAGCAAGGGTGAAGAGTTACATTCAAGCCATTTTATTTATTTTTTTCACAGGAAAAAAAGTTTAAACGTAATATGTGTATAAATTGGTGATCAAAGATTTGTTTTAAGGGATAAAAAATATTGACTACAGGGGCTTTAAGAGATCTGTTTGAGAAACTTAGCAGTAAACAAAATATCCAAGATATTACTATCCTAGACATCCTATCCTTAATAGATTATTCTCTTTTTACCTAAATTAAATTATACTTAAAGTATATTTTCACAGACTTTCAACCCGCTGTTGTTACAATGTCAGTAGTATGCAAATTAACAATTTGTATTCTTTTTCTGTTACCTACACCCAGATATCTCCATTTTTTTTGTCAGCAAAAGTCTGCCGGATGGCGCAAAATAAGCTTCAAAATCAAACTTGCACATTTTTTATCACATATTTTTCGCAGTTTTCTCTAGTCATTTAACACATATTTCAAAACAATTATACTGCATAGACAGCCAAGTTTTATTAAAACTTTTATTAGCAGTAAATGGCATCTTTAATTGATTCTGTAATCAATTACCAGTGCTCAAACTCAAGTATTTCCCAACTCATAAGATCTTCAAAAAAAAAAGAATATATTTTAATGAAATCTGAGAGATTTCTCTATTCTTTCAGATTTCTCTATTCAAAGTGAATAGACTTTCAGTGGAGGGCCATTTCAGTCTATTCACCCCAAACTCTGACAAGTTCAAAACGTTCATGAAGAGATCATAAAATAAATCCAAATGAATCAAGTGGTTTTATCCAAGTCTTCTGAAGAGACATGATCACTTTATATGATAAACAGACTTAATTTAGGCTTTTATTCATATATAAACATTAATAAGCAAACATACATAATCACTTAAATATTGTAAACGGCTTGGTATTGAACAAACCCAACTGGTTCTTGCAGAAGCTCAAATGTGCTGCTTGACAAGAATTAACCTCATTGGTTCTCGCACATCAAGCAAGCATGTTTGAGCTTTCAATGGAGAGACAGAAATCTATAAAATTTTATTAAAAATATCTTTCCATCTTTTCCTTGGAGGAAAGTCGTATGGGTTTGCAACAAAAGGAGGGTGAATAATTGATGACAGAATTTTCATTTCTGGGTGAACTATCCCTTTAAATCGCCTAATGAGGAACAATTCTTTGTCTTGACACTGAAAATCATATTAGAATCACTGATACCACAGCCAGTGCCCAATCTTGAACCATTCTGCATGGTTCCACCACAGGAATCTATATCAGTCCCTAAAACATGCTGGTCTCAAGCAGGATCTGCCAACATCAGGGGCATAGGGATTGCTTACTAAAAGCTTATTAAGAATTGTATCTATTGTAACTTCTAAAATTGCATTAAAACAGCTTGTGATTGCATAAAGACAATCAGATTCCTAGGACTCAAACACTATGATATGCTATGTTAATCATTCAGCAAATAGGAATATCAGGCCAGAGCAGTTCACATTAGGAGATCAAGTACCAAAAAAAAAAAAAAAAAAAAAAGGATATGCAGTATACGACCCCACTGGAGCTTACAACGAGATGCGATAAAGTGATGTGATATCAGGAAAATTGTATATGCTATTTAATATCAGACAAAAAATGCTCCTCATTAGGTGGTATAGGTATCATTTGTTAATCAGTATGATCAAAAGTGAAGGGATGGCTGGTAGGAATGAGTCTTTAGGAGGGGTGAGCATTAAGTATGGTGGCTGCCATACCTTAGGTGCTCAGTAAGTGGTAATAAAATAAAAAACAAAATAATACAATGAAATAAAATAATAAAAAATAAACCACAACATTAGTGATTACATTAGTTGTAAAATAAATATTTTTTTTAAATACTAATACAAAAAACAAAGAATAATACATATACATAAGTAGCCTATATTATAGGCCTATATGCATCAGTTCGTTCACGCAAAAACTGTCATTCCGACTGTTTGACAACCAGAGTGAAAGAGATATTTAAATACATATACTCTTTCTGAGGTTTATACTGTAGGCCTTGTGTTTTATTAAAACATATTTAATTGATAAAGCTTGTCTTAAATGATGAGCTTGTGTGCTTTAACTGGGTGCACCGGCGTGAACTGCAGTGCACTCATGTGAATTTACACAATCCTACACAGGACTGTAAAGACAGAGAACACTTACAGAACATTTGGAATATACAGTTGCATGGAACCTGTTGGTTAACTGCAGTTTTGTCTTTTTCTTATCTGTCATCCTACACTTATTTGAATTGATATTGTCACATGTTATTGTTAGATTGAATGACGTCATCTGAATTTGCCATACCTTGACCTTTAGTGAATTAACGCCACTGAAAAGAAATGCATTATATAAACAGCTCATTGATATATGCAAAAAAAAAAAAAAAAAAACACTTTAAGACAGACAGACAGAGAGATAAACAAATAGATACCATACATTTCTATAAGAGAAAATTACAACTTTAGAGCATTCTTCCAAAAAGCAATTCTTTGTTATTCTCCAGCTACGTGAATGATATGTAGTCTAAAATCAACAAAACACAATGGCCTTGATAATAGAGGTATTAATGAGAATTCATTAACAATGAAATGCTTTTGAATAATAAAGATAGATAATGAGGTAAAACAGAAAGAGAAAGAATATATCAGCTATCAAATCTCTTAGCATGCAAAATGTATGATTAGCTCCCTCTTGTTTAAGACCCTGCCTGAGCCAAACAATAGTCCACCACAGAGCTGAAAAAGGACCACTGGGAATAATTTATACAACCCAACAAAGACAATTTCTCCATAATGACAGAAGAATCCGCAATGGGAAAATGTGTGCAGTATGGCCTTATCATTCAGAGTCACATTCATACGGCTGTCTTAATAATGCCCACAAATTAATTTGATTATGATGTGCGAGAAATAATGAATTGCTATCCTCTTTCTGTTTTGTCAGTGGCAACACACTGCGAGTAAACCTGTGTAGACCAAAGAACTTTGTCTTGTCTATTTTATGTTTAACATGACTTACACATGCAGTCAGTCATGCCTTATTTCAACTTTCAAAGGACCATGACAGAACCATTTTTGCATTTAAAAACGCAACAAAGAGCTGAGGAATTTAATAAAATTGGAGCAGCTCAATGTTTTGAAACTTGACAGATGAGCTGCGCTACATGTAAAAAAAAAAAAATTAAAAAAAAAATCACTGAAAGAGGCATGAGGCGTAGCGTACTGTCAAAGACCATCTGTCAAGCGCATAGAAAAACGAATAAAACAATAAGCAGTGGAACACAAAAACAGAAATGTCCTACCATTAAATAACACTTTCTTTGATGTTTTTTTGTAAATCCACAGACAGCTAACAAAAAACATGATCCAACAGTCATGTTTTAGCCTACAGTAATAAAAATACCCCGCAATTACACTTTTAGTACACTAAATTGACATACATAAAGTCTGCTAAATCGGAACAATTGTGTGCTAAATGCACTTTAGTTATTCAGAAGTAGTGCTGAGGAAGATATACTTAAGTATAATTGATTGTGTTAAAATGGAGCTACAGTATTGCAAGTATACTTTAGGTACACTTTAAATACTTTGCATTTAAAGACTGATATTATACAGAGATTGTACTACTAATATTGATAGTTAAACACATTTTAGACTTAATATTAAGAAATGTGTATTGTGCAATAAAGAAGTACTCCAAATAAAGTTTAAATATAATATTTATACCTGTAAGTTTCAAGCAATATGTTAGTAAATATGTTAATGGATTTGCAGTATACTTAGTATGAGATAAATGTATTTTAAATACATTTTGGTATAGGTTTTCCATAGTTATTTATTTGTCAGGGTTTATTTTGGCGATGATGATGATGGCTGACTACTTAATCTGCATATAATGTAAATAATTTTTTTTTAATTTTTAAATTGATTGGCACAATTTGAAGTCAACAAATATTTCACACGTTTCTCATTCTTTAACCTTTTTCAACCACTTTTTGGCATTTGTAAAATCTGCAGCATCTGAGGCAGAACATAGAGCCTTTTAGTGAATTATGAGCAAGAAGAAACAAATGAGATGATCAAGGCACGACAGAATTAATTTCATCCTTCCAACTGAACACAGATTGTACTTGCGTTTTCATGAGATGAACCTTGAATACAACAGGGTGTTTGACAAATTACTTGGGACACACAATTTCTGTTCATGTCAGAAATGAATAAAATCTGCTACAGCATGGAACCCAACAAACTGAGCATGACACCACAAACGAATGAAACAAAACTAGTATCTGTGACACTTATAGCATAGCAGATTTATTTCAAATTCACCTCATTATTTAGAGTGTCCTGTGTGTCCTTGTTATTTACACTAAAAGACAAAGCATCACTTCTAATGGTCTAATGTCAGCCTCTCAGAACCATCTGCTTGTAATGTAAATGTGCATTGGGCTCAAAATGTATTTGGACACTTAAAGTCACACCTAAACATGTATGAAAGTCACTGCATCAGATGACACATAGTATTATTTGTACAGAAACATGTTTTTGAAGTAAAAGTTGTATTTGAGGTAAAAGGTCATGCAAACATATATCCATAAAGCCTTAAATGAGAAAAACCCCACCTGTTCTCACACCATTCAATTGAAAAAAAGCGCACATAGCCCTAAATTTTCTGAAAGACCTGGTATGTTCTATCAAAACACATTTCCAAATCTTGTCAGAGCTTGGCAAATATCCTATCATACCCACGGTAAAGAGTACAAGGCTTTGTCTAAAACATCAATTCATCTTTAATCTAACGCAGATGTTATTTCTGAAAGTTTATAGATTTAAAATAGCTGATGCAGGTTATCACTTAAACCTTCTGGGTTTGAATGTACCTTTCCCATGAGATATTGCTATTTATTTGAATGCAAGGAGGAACAAAGGGTCATAAATGTGGCTCATCCAACAATCTTTATGAGCATAAGTTCATAAAAAAAATAAATTTTGAATATTAAGTACAATCTGATCCGGAAATGGCCCTACAGTGACTGTTACAGTGTCCTAACCAGGTACAATATAAAAAAATAAAAAAAAAAATAAAAAAAAAATTATATATATATATATATATATATATATATATATATATATTATATAATATAATAAAATAAAATAAAATAATAGCTTGTTTTTATTTACCATCTACACCAAAACGTCGACTGAAAGGCTACACCTCATTTTATATTAAACATTAAAAATGGACAGGGAGAAAATTACTGTGAAAACATTGGATACCATATGGCAAATCCCTCAGATTCCACAAGGAAAACCATAAAAGGACTTTATCCGCACGCTGTTCTGATTGGTTGCTGCATGACACAGCATTTTCGGTTTTATTGTGGAAAAACTGCTTTGCGTTAAAAACTTATCACAGGAATATTACAGCAACCTGGATATCACAATCAATTAATTCATCTAAATGAGGACTACACAGACTACAAGGAACACTTACAAATTACAAATTGTTACCAGAACCTACTAGTCTTTACTGGACTTGGAATATTCAAGAATGCATTATGAAAGTGTCCTTAGACTGTGTCTGCTATAATATATTACTTTCACCTTTTGGTTTAATGTGGACAAGTCTCTTGCCTTTTTTGGTTGTCAAAGCTCATTTTACTGACCCTTTCACAACCCAGAACATGTGCCAAACGAAACATGGCTCACATCACGGGTGAGGTCGTACTGTATGTTCCTCGAATGATTTTTGTTCAACATCCCATTCATGACTAAATGACACAACAAACATGGTGGAATCTGTGTAATGCTTTATCATAACAAATACAAAGCAGTTCTGGTCTATAAAAGCATGACACTTCTTCCAGCAATAGTATACATTAAAAATATAATCAACGTCATCCTCAAAGACATCATGGATAAGAGAAATTTAACTCACTATACCTATATATGAGACAGGCACAATATGTGAACACACAAACAAGGCTTCAGGCATTAGTACATTCACTAATTGGGCTCTGGCATGCACTTGTGTTAAAAACAGCTATTGTTTATGTGCATGTTTCAGTGATGGATGAGAAAAGTGTGCAGAAGTCTTCCTTGTTTGGTCAACTGGCATGTGTAAGGCTGGGGTAAACTTAGCCATCTTCTGGCAGGCATGATGTGTGTGTATATATGAATATAAAAGCTGATTAGAAATTCTGATTGCTGCTCCAGGATAATGAAATCCATAAAACTGTTGATCTAGGATCAGATTCCTCATCCAAATCCAAAGTTCAGCGGATGAGGGAAACTCCATCCTACATTGTTTGTTGCATGAGAAAATGTAATTTCTTATTTTCATTTACATTTTTTAAATACTATTGTTTTGTTTTGTTTTTTTGTTTGTTTAAGTAAAAATAAAATATTTAATTTGTATTTTATTTGATTTTTATTTCAACAATAACAACACTGTTGCGTCCAACTATTTGGATAATAATCAGGACCTCCCATCCACTGTAACTGAGTTTGTGATAATCTTAGTGGACAGGTGGTTTATATGTGAGTGGCGTTTGACTAATAGGGCAGTGAGAAGACACTAGTAGGTCATGAGTCTTTAGTCTTGGAATGGAAAATAGGTGAAGCCTGCCAGATGAGAAGTGAAGCTCCAGCAGCTACAAGCTGTCTGCACCCTCAAGAGAATGAGTCTAAGCACATGCAAACAGCTTCACACGACCTGGGGTTACCGCAGTCTATAAACATGCCACCTGCAACTTGATGATGAACTTATATGAATTTTCACTATACTTCCAAAAGTTTATTATTGAAAAAAAAAAAAAAAAAAAAAACTCCTATTTTCAGTCATCCATTAATATTACCCTAAAAGCCCCGTCATATGTTCCCTTGAGAGTAAAGCTCACCAGAGTGTAGACAGGTTTTCTCAAGAACATTTCCTGCATCTGACAGTGCTGTTCACTGCAGGAAAAGGTGTATACAGCCGTCTCCTGCCTCGCTGTGTTTAGATTTCTGCTCCTGCAGGGACCATAGCAATAAGACAAATTATATAAGTGTCACTGTCTGTTTCAAACAGGATAAATCAAGCAAAGATTTCTCCTTATGAGAGACGAGAGGAAACACAGAGACAATGACGTGTGCCTACTTTCAGCTGCTTTCTGAATTGGATGAAAAGTGTTCATATTTTCCATTACACAAGTACTTCAGTGTTAAGTATAAATTAACATTCAATTCAAACACTATGGTATAACCTTACTTTTGCTTTGTATTACATAAGAATATTTATTAATAGAATTTAATTTTAACTAGGCCTCTCAATTTTTTGGTTTAGAAATGAACTGCTGCAAATATGTTGTGATTAATTTGATATATTAATTATATTAATAATAATAATATATATATATATATATATATATATTGACTAATATATACATTCGATATATTAGTCAAACCAAAATTTATTCAGACACCTTGAACATTTCATTCATTGATACAGGTTATTCACTATAGTTTAAAAAATGCTAATATAATATGACAAGATCTATCTGTAGCAGTTAAACTGTGTCAGTTTAAAATTAAATAATTTTAATTATGCCAAATAACACTTAAAACATGGTCAGGTCAAAGTGTCTGAATAATTTTTGGTTCCATATTTTTTTTATTTATTTTTTTTATCAATTTTACTGGTAGTCCACTGTATGAATAACTTTTTGGGTATAATATGTCACAGTTTTAATTTGCTTTGCTATCCTCACTTACATGAATGAACTATAGTGTCCTGCACCCACTAGTAAAAATATTTAAAAAATGTTATATATATATATATATATATATATTATATATACACACACTGGTAATTTTCTTAATTGGAAAAGGTACTGGTCATTTTCTGCCAGTACATTTTCCATTAAGTAAGTTTCACAGAAATTTCCTTTTAACACAATATAATGCGCATGAGGAAAACAACTGTGAAATATTGATATGGAAAATTTCTTCATATTATCACAGAACATTTGGGCTCTATTTTTACTATTTTTTTTTTTTTTTTTTTTAAACTTCTTAAATGTAAACTTTTTTTTTTTAATTAACGTATGAATTTCATATATGCACATTTGTTTCTGTGCATATATGAAACTCATTTATTGCTTTTAGAAAACTTTTAAAGAAAGATGGGTTATTTCGGACCTTTATTTGAATTATTGATCTTTAACAACAATAGCAAAAAAAAAAAAATCCAACAGTACACAGTCTTTTGTTCCTTGGTTTGTGGATGTGTAAATAACAATTTCAAGGACGCTCTAAAGTGGATGCACTGATTAATGCTAGCAGGAAATAATAATAAAAAAAAAAAAACATCTACTGTTCAGCATCTCAAAAAATGTCAAGTGTCATTTGCTCTGACAAAAATCATCACATTGAAAAGTCCAAAAATAATAGCTTTTTTATAATTGCACACAAACTCACACTGTCATACCTACACAAACAACAACGATCAAAGTGTGTCTGCAACACAGTTACTTCCACAAACCTTGAATCTGTTCATTTCTCCTTCCCCTGAATGTGGTTGTCAGAATGACAGACTGTTGACAGCCCTAAATAAACGGCACATAAAAATGTGGAACAGGCTCTGTTTGCTTACTCACAGTCCAGGTCTCACAAGCTACTCTCAGTACAAGGCCAGCACTCAGAAATCATTACACGCTCAATGCTGCCAATGCATTTGGATTAATGATAATTTTAATATGAAAAACTTAAAGCCCTAGATGTCACTGACCATCCCACCTGCATATCTAAACCATAAATCAAACGTTTCTTGGTGAGTTTTGCATAAGAGGATTTGCAACGTCTGTTTCAGGCATGAGTTAATTGGGCTAATACTACAGCAATACCTGCTAACTGCAGTCACTGATGACATCACATTACTGATGCAAAATCAGCACTGGGATGTTTTTTAAATGCCCTAAAAAGTACATTCCACAGTTTAATAAATAAGTAAAACAGCCTGAAACCACCAGAGTAGAAATGTGCAGCTTTAAACATTTTCATACATAGATGTGTGTTATATTGTTATGCATTTTTCCTGTGAGCGGATTTTGCACAATAATAGTTCCTTTGTGGTATCCTTGTATGGATCTGATTAAAGTTACTGTGATTATGGGAGGAGGATGTTGATCAATTAAATAAAACTTTGAACAGATGAGGTTAGTAAGCAATTTCATCACACTAGTATCATGTACCATAAAAAATGCTGTGTATTATAATATTTTTCATCGTGTATTGCCCTAAAGGCTTCCTTTGTAAGTGCATTACTGTGCATGCCATTTTTACGAACTGAGGGATGTCAAAATTGTTTTCTAAAGTACTTGACAGCATGACACAGATGCTGTTGAAAGAGCCTATTGAACCCAAAACAACCCTTTAAGACTGGCTTCTGTTATATCAGAGAACTAATTTTCTGATTCCCCCAGCCCCCAATCAATGATCTTAGGAAATCTGTCGAGTTACCTCACCTGTTACTGAATTTATTTAAGATATTGATGATAAACAATAGAGCAGAATCCATTTGTGAAAAGCATGTCTTTTTATTAATGTTCATAAAACTAAATGAATTTAAATGAATCCTCTCACATCTCGACACATCTTACCAATGACCTTACCAGTAAACTCCTGACCGCTACAAATCAAGCTCCAGTAATTAGAGTTAACTCACAATGGGGTGTGTGTGTGTCCTTAATAAACTCTAAGTGGATTGGACAGATAGTTTACTCCATACTGTGAGACCTCAGGGGTTATGAGGGGAACCAGAGGAAGGAATGAAGGGGAAAATTGCAGGAAAAACCCATCCATCCAAACACTAGGAAATCTAATGATTTATGATTCTTGAGGTTGCTGGCTACAAAGTGCTTTTTAAGTCACTTACTGTTTCACATTAATTGCATGAAACAAATCAATCACCAGATGAAACGTCCAATCAATCAATGTTCAGCCACTGGCTATTTGATCAATATGTCAGTCAATTCCACTATATTATTGCTCAGAAGTGTTGCTAGTCATGTCTTGGATACCCAAATGAAAGCACAAAGAGGCTAAAATACTATTTACATTATATAACAAAATGGCATTTAAAGAAAAGTTCTGTCATGAAACTAGATATCACAGACTGAAAAGTCCTTAATTCTGCTTAATTTATCATTCTATATAGGGCACAGCCGAATGGTTCCTGCTGTATCAGCAGCTCGCTGCTCAACTTTCAAATACTTCAGCATTTGCTGTAGCAGATGCAGCGCACTTTCAGAAACCCTCCACCATCCCCAGCTCCACCTGTATAGCTCTGCTATGGGTGATTCATGTATGTTATTTTGTATAGCAGCTGCTCACAGCAGTGTGTTGTTTATTTATTGGCAGTAGCAAGTCCCGTACATAACCAACAACAACAGCAGCAACAGCAATAACAGTAACAGCTGAAGAAGATCTATTCCACCAAGACCAAATACATCAACATTGTCATATTTATTACCATGCCAAACACTCCGAGAGTTGTCATGACAGAAATGTATTTTTCAAATAAAAAAATTGGTTTGTTAGATTTCAAAATGTAAAACAATACATTTATTGTGCCAAATGAAGACAAAACCTTCTTGTCTTCAAATCTTGTCAAATTTTATGGAACATGTTTATTCTTTTTTTTTTTTTTAAGTTAAATTCATGGGCTTTTTTTGCCTTTATTTAGAGAGGACAGTAGAGAGCAGACAGGAAAGCACTGGGCAGAGAGAAGGGGGCATGATCAGCAAAGGACCTTGCGACAGGAATCGATCTCGGGTCGCTTCGAACGCATTTGCGGCAAATGTCGGCGCACTAACCACAAAGGCGATGACAAACATGTTTATTCTTAATATGATGAAATACAACGGTTGTTAATCTGCTAGGACACCTATGAAATTGAGGTGAACGAGAATGACATTCATTCAAGTTTCAAATTTTGAAAGAAGTCATTTATGGTCACCAAGTCATTTATTAGATCAAAAAACAGTAAAACAGTGATATTGTTAAAGGTGCCATAAAACGTGTTTTCAAAAGATGTAATGTAAGTGTCCCCTGAATGTGTCTGTGAAGTTTCAGCTCAAAATACCCCAAAATAATATTTTTTTTATTTTTTTAACTGCCTATTTTGGGGCATCATTAAATATGTGCCGATTCAGGCTGCGGCCCCTTTAAATTCTCGTGCTCCCCGCCCCCGAGCTCGCGACTGCCTTAAACAGCATAAAAAAAGTTCACACAGCTAATATAATCCTCAGAATGGATCTTTACAAAGTGTTCGTCATGCAGCATGTCTAATCGCGTAAGTATAGTATTTATTTGGATGTTTACATTTGATTCTGAATGAGTTTGATAGTGCTCCATGTCTAACGGGCTAAAGCTAACATTACACACTGTTGTAGAGATTTATAAAGAATGAAGTTGTGTTTATGAATTATACAGACTGCAAGTGTTTAATAATGAAAATAGCGACGGCTCTTGTCTCTTTGAATACAGTAAGAAACGATGGGAACTTTAACCACATTTAACAGTACATTAGCAACATGCTAACAAAACATTTAGAAAGACAATTTACAAATATCACTAAAAATATTATGGATCATGTCAGATATAATTGCTTCATCTGCCATTTTTCGCTACTGTCCTTGCTTGCTTACCTAGTCTGATGATTCAGCTGTGCACATCCAGACGTCCTGCCCTTGTCTAAAAAAAAAACAAAACATACTAACCCCAAACTTTTGAATGGTATGTATTTACATATGGGAGGGTGTTAATGCAGAGAATGCAAAAACTACATACAAGAACAAAAAGACAAAGCCATCACCAAATGTTTCTTTATCTGTTTGATAAGGTGTTTCAGTCCTGTGACGGACTGAAAGCCAAGTCTTGGAATGAACCATGACGGGAAAGCGTGTTTCGATATTCATTAGTATTTTAAACATGTAGAGAGATAAACAGACATGAGAGCGTTCCATACACTGACAGAGGAAGGTGATCGTGTGTAAAAGAGAAGGCTACTATTGTCTGCCAGGATGATATGTGTTAGACTATATTAACTTTGTGCAAAAGCGCTCAGAGTAAACGCTTTCTGACACTAATTAAAATGTGTGTCATGCCTCACTGAACCATGAACTGTGTGTGTGTGTGTGTGTGTGTGTGTGTGTGTGTGTGTGTAGATCTATAGGTATGTGCCTCAATATATGAGCTAAACCAACCATCATCAAAACATTCATTGCTGTGGCCAGAATATAAATGACAGGAAACTTCTGTTCTTTGTCACATATTTTCACACTAGAAGGTCAAGTTTAAAGGGATAGCTCATTCAAAAAATTAAAAAAAAAAAAGCTTAAAAAAGATGTAAAAAACCATTAAGTATCATAAAAAAAGTCCATTTGACTTGTGCCATATGGTCCAAGTCTTCTAAAGTCATAATAACTTTGTGTGAGAAACAGACCAAAATGTAAGTCACTATTGACAGATAATCTTTCTCTTCAGGGAGCTGATAACTGCTGTGTCCGGTACATTGAAT
Source organism: Chanodichthys erythropterus (assembly GCF_024489055.1). Lineage (NCBI taxonomy): Eukaryota > Metazoa > Chordata > Actinopteri > Cypriniformes > Xenocyprididae > Chanodichthys > Chanodichthys erythropterus. Next base: position 10,774,612 of record NC_090238.1, on the reverse strand, counting down.
CAGAATGAATCATTCAGATCAGTCTTGTGAACTGGATCAACACATTCATTGAAAATATTGGATTAAAAATGAATGAGGATGTCAAGATTTTCAATAATAAATTTTATCATAAAAAAAAGCTACTAGTGCATTTGTGATCTTTTTAAAGTCTGAAAACTTCAGAATATCTTATTTTGCATTCCATAGAAAAAAGAAGGTCAAAAAGGCTTTTATATAAAGATGAGTAAATTATGACAACATTTTCCCTTTTGGGTCAACTACCCCTTTAAACAAATAATTTCAAGCTTATTTAAGCTAATTTACTTTGCAATATTAGTTAAATACACAAGTATGTAAACAAAAATGAATGATAAAAATTACAGGCCCACAACAAATTTCAGTCGCAAAACCTGATAGTGTCCCACTTTTACAAAGATAACTCTACTTGTATATCATATAAGGCTGATATCCCAAAACTAGCAAACAATTTGAAGTACTTCCTTTAATCTGAATATTTAGATGTTTAGAAGAGGACATAAGGCTAATAAAACACAGAAATCATAAAAGGATAATTGTTTAGTGCCCTGTGTTGAACCTCATCTTTTACTACACAAACAAATCACTCAACAAGTGACCAGACACAGTATTTTCTCACAGAATCCTTTGTGTTTTTTATGTAATAATCCATAATCCTGCAACACGGCACAGAAAAAAATGTGTTCATGTATATTTATGTGTATGAACCAATTACACAGTGACCTGTGCAAATATGCAGAGCTAAATGAATTATGGCTCTGAAGAGTTTTCTCACAATATAAATGTCATTTCATCATATGATGTTATAACAGCATATCTGTATTGCTCAGAGATCCAAAACATGTCACTGTGCATGTTTCACAAACCTCCACCATAAATATGGAGAAATATAATTTCTGCTCGTCATGCTGTTCAGATATTCCTGGTTGGAATCAAAGGTAAAAATGAAGCTTTTTGAAATGAAATTTTGCTCTGTTCATCACAGAAAGTCAAATCTACAACTTTTATGATTCATTTGTGGTGCTTTAGTGACCTTTTTGAAGGCAAAAATCTTCAGAATATCTAAAAGATCAGGATATAGCACAATTTAGGATTGTATCATGTCAAATTTTTTCCCCTGATATCCTGATTTTAATGGAGTTTCGAAAAACAGCCAAATTTTAGTTTTTCATGGCCAATTTTCACCCTTGCTCCGGTCCTTGGAATCAAACAGTCAATTTTCACCTGCTGTTACTTTAAGAAACTCCATGTCACATGTGAAATGGGCAACATCACTATGCTCGAGTACACACACATCGGCGTGTGGGTTTTCAGTTGTGTTAAATATAGTTTTTATCTCCACCAACTTTCGATAACTTTTTTTTTTTTTTTTTTTTTTTTTACAAAATTTGCATTAAATTGTGACAGGGTCACAACACAGTGTGTGCTGAAATGCACCAAATAAGTGGGTAAAATTGAACTGAAATTATAATGCGCAACAAGAATAATAGTGTTGCTTTCTTCGTATTGCCTCACTGGGTATTCTCTTCATATTGCCTCAGTGGCATGTTTCTTATCAGCCAATAGTTATCATTGACATGTAAATGCCTTGTGCTGATGCATTCTTCTGTGTGAAATTACAAAGTTGCAGAAGTTTTGTAATATAATATCAAGTTCACTCCTTATACTGCAAGAATCCTCTGAATACCCCTTTATATGGAGAGATTCATTTCTGAATTCATCTTATCAGTTTATAGTCTTTGTGAAGCACCATGTTCCCCGCTGACACACTTTAAGAACATGCTGCTCTGTGCGGTCTCAGAGAGAGAAAAAAAAGATGTGTTGACTCTGGATCAAGTTTAGACAGCAAGACCCTCAAACTAATTAAGCAAGCATCTGATCACAGAGGGGACAGTGGAGAAGAGAGATAAATTAAAACAGAGACAAAACAAAAAAGATCTTTAGATAAGAAAAGTGTGTTAGGCAGAGAACAAAAGCCAGATATACAGAAAGCAAAAGAAATGGAGAGAGAGAAAGAGAGACAGAGAGAGAGAGACAGAGAGAGAGAGAGAAAGAGAGAGAGAGAGAGAGAAAGCGAGCATCAGTCATCTGGTGCAGACAGGCCTGACTTTGATTGACAACTATTAAAGCAGATTCCTTCTTATATCCAGCAGAAACATGAAGAAATGAAGTAGTATGTCTAGAGTGTCCTTTCCAACATATATATGTCTGTACTTCTTTACAGACATGATGTGTGTTGTCTTGGTGGTTGACAAACTACAAAAAAACAAAAGTATTTTTGTTTTGTTTCCCATTAAAATATATAAAAATCTACAATATACATATATATATATATATATGTGTGTGTGTGTGTGTGTGTGTGTGTGTGTGTGTGTGTATGGATATATATTGGATAAGATATTCAGAGATATCTTAAAGGGAATCTATTATGCAAAATTCACTTAAAGTGTTTGAAAACACACGTCATCTTCATTTGTGTTCACAGTGTGTGTAAACAACCAGCATATAATGGTAAAAAAATCCACCCCATCCTTTTTTCTATAATCACCATAAATCATGAACAGTTTCTCCAAATACACGGTTCCAGATTTCCCCTACTCTTACTCATTGTAGAAACTGGAGATATACAATGTCTGCAAAAAATAAATAAATAAATAAATAAAAAAAAATAAAAAAACATTACAAATGTTCTGTTATTGGATGTACCAACAAACATACGAGTCTCCATAGACTCTCTGCATTTGAGCCACTGAGGACACCATGGTTAAATTTCAATTATGAAGGAAACATGCCAAAGAAAGTCAGTTAAGTGTTATATATTTGCAGAAATAATTTTATGCCGGACTGCTTCAAAAAAAAGGGTCAGTTCAATGATGGATTTGGACAAAAGATTCACATGATGGTACATGCTAGTCAATGAGTTGAATCAACTCAACAACAACTACATACATTTATCCACTAACCATTCAGAAACATCCAGTTGTAACACACACAAAAATTGCATGTTTTTGCTCACACGCAAATAGGGGCAAATTTGACAAGTATAATAAATGATCTGTGGTGTATTTTGAGCTGGAACTTCACAAATGCATTCTGGGGACACCAGAGACTTATATTACATCTTGTGAAAAGGGGCATAATAGGTCAGATTTAAATTAAGTTTATTTTTCATACCTCACTGACCAATATTATTGTTCTTGTTTTAAGCATAAGGGTCATATTTACATGACAACGATGTAAAAAAAAATAAATAAATAAAAAATACGGAAACGTTTTTTCTTTGTGCTCAACGCTGCTGCCTGCCAGCTGTCTGATCTACGCTCGGAGCTTCGTGGAGTTTATCCTAAATCCTTCTCTTTATTCCTATTCACATAATATAACTTTCTTATTTTTCACTAGATTACTTAACCTAGATTACTTAACCTATTGCATAGTATTACTAAACGGAACGATTTATTACTAGCAATCCACCAGCGTAATCACCTAGTGTTAGCCATAGCCTGCTAGCTACCGTCTACTTTCTTTTTTTCCTCTAAACCAACCTTCCTTGTCGATTGAATGGCGGATTTATCCGATGTATGTTATTCTGATCTGTCCTCGCCAGATCGGGAAGCTGTGGAGACGTTGCTGCCCGGCATTCATCGATCCACCGCGAGGTACAGCGTCCCGCACATCACCCTCGCCCCAGGCACCGGCAAGCGACCGAGACATCCAGCCAGCGAGTCCCGTGTGCGTTGCAGTTTTTCGGACGGCGTTCATCAAACACACGGTCAGTCATGTCCGACGATTATCATGTGTAGTAAATGCAACATGTACAGCTTAGCTCTTTCTGTCAGCAGTGAGACTTACACATGTGATAAATGCAGGGATATTGTCAGGCTGACAGAGAGAATCTCAGAATTAGAGACACGCATCCAAACTTTAATTGAGGATAGTGAGAATGAAAGGGCCTTAGATACTGCTTTGGATGCGACTAGCCTAGTAAACACTACACATTCGGTTCCGGTTGTAGAAGCCACGCAGCAGGCTAACTGGGTGACTGTGAGGCGGCATAATGGCAAAAACAAACACCACTCTTCCGTTCCGATTAGAACATCAAACAGGTTCTCCCCACTCAGTGACGCACCCACTGAGAATCCTGTTGAAAGTGCCCTAGTAATTGGCGATTCTATTACACGGAACGTGAAAATAGAGACACCAGCCACCATAGTCACATGTTTGCCGGGGGCCAGAGCACCTGACATCAAAGCAAATTTAAAAGTGCTGGCTAATGCTAAACGTAAATATTCTAAAATCATTATCCACGTCGGCACAAATGATGTTCGACTTCGCCAGTCGGAGATCACTAAAATTAACATTAAAGAGGTGTGTGAACTCGCAAATTCAATGTCAGCAAAAGTAATTTGTTCTGGCCCTCTTCCTGTTCGTCGGAGTGATGAGATAGTTAGCAGGTTATCATCACTCAATGGCTGGCTGTCTAAGTGGTGTGCGCAGAATAATATAGGTTTCATAGACAATTGGAAAAGCTTTTGGGGCAGACCTGATCTGTTGAAAAGAGATGGTATTCATCCCTCCCGGGATGGTGCTGCTCTTCTCTCTAGAAATTTGGCAAATAGTCTTAGAGCTGAAACATGACAAACCAGGGCCCAGATCAGGACGCAGACAAACTGGCTAAACCGACCGTCTGCTAGCCGCCTCACGTCACAGAACTCAGATAATTCACAGCACATAGAAACACTTTCACCTAGATATTATCACATAGAGACTGTGTCTGTACCTCGAACTAGTAAATACAAAAAACTTCCGAAACCTTTTAAGGGTAAAAATTTAATTGATGTTCAAAAAATGAAAATCACAGATAAATCAGATAAACAAATGATAAAGCTTGGGTTACTGAATATTAGATCTATTTCTTCAAAAGCACTTATTGTAAATGAAATTATCATAGACAATAAACTAGACTTGCTGTGTTTGACAGAAACCTGGCTAAAACCAGACGATTACATTACTTTAAATGAATCTAGTCCTCAAGGTTATGATTATCGACACAATCCTCGACAGAAAGGCAAAGGGGGAGGTGTTGCTGTAATTTATAGTAATATATTCAGAATCATTCAAAAGAATTTCAAATATAATTTCTTTGAAGTGATGGTGCTTTATGTAACATTATGTAAGTTGACATTTGTGCTGGCTACTGTATACAGGCCACCAGGGCACCATACTGACTTTATCAAAGAATTTGCTGAGTTTCTATCAGAGTTAGTACTGGCTGCGGATAAAGTCCTTGTTGTTGGTGATTTTAATATCCATGTAGATAATAATAAAGACGCATTTGGATTGGCATTTGCAGATATTTTAAACTCTATTGGAGTTAGACAACACGTGTCAGGACCCACTCATTGTCGTAATCATACCCTAGATCTAATACTGTCGCATGGAATAGATATTGATGCTGTTGAAATTCTACAGCAGAGCGATGATATATCAGATCATTATTTAGTCTCGTGTATAATACAATTAGCCAAGGCTACAAAACCACCACCCAGCCATAAATATTGTAGAACAATCACGTCTGCCACTAAAGATTGCTTTATAAATAATCTCCCCGAGCAGTTTCATCGCCTTAGTATACCTGACAACTTAGAAGAACTCGATGCTGCAACAGAAACTATTGGCTCTCTCTTTTCCAGCACATTAGATGCGGTCGCTCCTTTACGTCTAAAGAAGATTAAGGAAACTAATCCAACGCCGTGGTATGATGAGCACACTCGGGCTCTAAAACGAGCTGTTAGAAAAGCTGAACGTAGTTGGAAGAAAACAAAACTAGAAGTTTTTCGCCTTTCGTGGAAAGAAAAAAATGATTGAGTACAGAACAGCCATAAGAAATGCTAGATCTACTTATTTTTCAAATCTCTTAATAGAAAACAAACATAATCCTAGGTATTTATTTGACACAGTGGCTAAATTAACTAGAAACAGAGATTCAACTGCTGACGTTTCCATAGAGCACAGCAGTAATGACTTTATGAACTTCTTTACTTGCAAGATTGATAATATTAGAGAGAAAATTATAAACATGCAACCGTCTACAGTTTCTCTTCAGACAGTGCACTGTAGTGTCCCTGAGGTAAAACTAGAATCATTCGCCGCTATAGGAGAGGAAGAATTATCTAAACTTATCAAATCATCAAAATCAACGACATGTATGTTAGACCCAATGCCGACTAAACTACTGAAAGAAATGCTTCCAGAGGTCGTAGGTCCATTTCTTGATATAATTAATTCATCTTTAACACTAGGACACGTGCCAAAAACCTTTAAGCAGGCTATTATCAAACCTCTTATTAAAAAACCTCAACTAGATCCGAGAGATTTAGTAAATTACAGGCCAATCTCGAATCTACCTTTTCTGTCAAAGATACTAGAAAAGGCAGTTTCAACACAACTGTGTTCCTTTTTAGAAAGAAATGGAATCTGTGAGGATTTCCAGTCAGGATTTAGACCATACCATAGTACTGAGACTGCTCTCGTTAGAGTTACAAACGATCTACTCCTATCATCCGATCGTGGCTGTATTTCTCTATTAGTGTTATTAGATCTCAGTGCTGCTTTTGACACTATCGATCATAACATTCTTTTAAAAAGACTTGAAAACTATATTGGCATTAGTGGAACTGCTTTGGCATGGTTCAAATCATACTTATCTGACCGTTATCAGTCTGTGGTAGTTAATGAAGAGATGTCGTATCGATCACAGGTTAAATATGGGGTACCACAAGGCTCAGTATTAGGACCGTTGCTTTTCACTCTGTACATGCTGCCCTTAGGAGAGATAATTAGGAAGCATGGTGTTAGTTTTCACTGCTACGCTGACGATACTCAGCTCTATATTTCCTCGCGCCCTGACGAAACCTACAAATTCACAAAACTAACAGAATGCATAGCTGACATTAAAAACTGGATGACAAGAAATTTCTTATTATTAAATTCAGAAAAAACTGATATCCTAATCTTTGGACCAAAAATTTCCTCACGAAAAAACCTTGAATACTCTCTAACACTTGACGGGTGCTCCATTAAACCTTCGTCCTCAGTTAGGAACCTGGGTGTGCTCTTTGATACCAATCTTTCATTTGAAAGTCATGTTTCTAGTATCTGTAAAACCGCCTTCTTCCATCTAAAAAATATATCTAAATTACAACACATGCTCTCAATGACAAATGCGGAACAGTTGGTTCATGCATTCATGACCTCAAGACTAGATTATTGCAACGCTCTACTGGGTGGTTGTTCTGCTCGGCTTTTAAACAAACTACAGTTGGTCCAAAATGCGGCAGCTAGAGTTCTTACTAGAACCAGAAAGTATGACCATATTAGCCCAGTTCTGTCAACATTACATTGGCTCCCTATTAAACATCGTATAGATTTTAAAATCTTGCTACTTACTTATAAAGCTCTAAATGGTTTAGCTCCCCAGTACCTAAGTGAGCTCTTAATGCATTATAGTCCTTCACGTTTATTGCGATCTCAGAATTTAGGCCAGTTGATAATACCCAGAATATCAAAATCAACTGAAGGCGGCAGATCCTTTTCCTATTTAGCACCTAAACTCTGGAACAATCTTCCTAGCATTGTTCGGGAAGCAGACACACTCTGTCAGTTTAAATATAGACTAAAAACACATCTCTTTGCTCTTGCATACACATAACACATTATCAATACATTAACATTTTTCAAATCCGTTAAAGGATTGTTACGCTGCAATAATTAGGTCGGCCGGAACCGAGAACATTTCCTATAACACTAGATATACCTGTACATCAGAATAAGAATGGCATCTACGCTAATATCTGTCTCTCTGCTTATCCTGGGGTTTGCCGGGTGCTGGATCCAGGCCGTATCCAGATCAGATGGAGAAACTGCGTCTGGACCTGACTACAACGTAGCCCAGGAGACAATGGGCCTAAAGATGCAATTCTGGCTGCATCTATAATTCAGATTTTTAATCCCCGTATTCGCTTACATATATTTATATATAATCGATTTTTAATCTCTATTATAAAAATGTACAATTCAGATTTTGATCTCCATATACATTTACATATATATATCTTCCAAGGGGTTTTTTCCCTCCTAGGCCTTTGTTCCCAGTGCTAGCACGCTGGGTTTTTCTCCTAGGGTTTTTTTTCCACCCCTGGAAGTCAGCCGACATTGGCTTAATGTAGCACCATCTTGTATATGTTACATATTACCACGCTTGTTTGTACAGTTTTAACCACTTCCCTTTTTTTTCTGTGCTTCTAATATGTAAAGCTGCTTTGAAACAATTACCAATTGTAAAAGCGCTATATAAATAAACTTGACTTGACTTGACTTGTATAGATGATAACACTGTCAAAATGATCCATGTTCACACGGATCTGCAAAAAGAACTAAAAACGCTGTGTTATGCATGCCAGGTCAGTAGTCAGCAATGTCACTTTGTAAAGAAAGACTACGCATCCCTCAATATAACAGAATTCAGTGGTTTATCCTAAAAAAAACAAAAACAAAACACCTTTAAAGGGGTGGTTCAGTGTTTTTTTTTTTCTAGGCTTGATTGTGTTTTTGGGGCACAGTTTAACATGTCTTAATACTTTGTTTTTATTCTACACCTCTGTATCTATTGTCATATGAACGGCTCGTTTGACTTCCTGCTTCTATGAAGCCGCTCCCTCCGAAATACGCAATGTGCTCAGATTGGTTAGCTGGCCCAGTGTATCCAGAGCCACTGTGATTTGCTGAAGTGTCCGGAAATGCCACGCCCCTTACCATGTTAGTTGTTACCGGTTACGTGTGCTTCGTTGGAAATGTAAATAATGGCGTCTATATTGCTGTATCAAATTGAGCCCGAATCAGACCCAGATGAAGAGGGTCAAGCAAGGACGTTTATGAATGGTATTTCGTTTAGTATTTGTGTCAAAGTGTTTAGATATGCTGTCACTGCTGTTTGTTAGCTTTCATTATAAGGTTTTATCCTGAGTAAAGCTTTACTGTAGCCGAATACATGACTGAGTAATCAAATTTTTGTAAAGGTAGCGTTTAATTTATAGCATGAACAACTGGTTGTCTATGAACATAAGTTTGTTGGTGTTTGTAGAATTTAGCTAACTGGCTAGCAAGCAAAAATGAGTTGCTCTTTGTATATGTTCTTGATGCAACCAAAAATAGCAACAGGACTATAAGTTTAAAAGACATATACAAACAATAATATGTACTTACAGTTTGAAGCCAATAAACAGCAGCTTCTGCTTTTAAAGTGGGAACTGCTCCATCTTTCAGTAAAAGCCTTTGTGTAAATCCAGCATTGAACTCTTGGAAGCTATTGAATTCTGGAAGCTGTTTTCAGAGCCGCATCCAGTGTAGAAAATACCACAGATTATAATGGGTTATATTATCTTTTGACGCGTCGTGCCACTTACGTCTGGTGTACATAACTCTTCCACTTCCATTATGCTGCGCCACATGGCCTCACCCACTTTGTTGCGTGTTCCCGGGGGTGTGTTTTGCAGGGTTTATGATGTCACCAACCCAGGAAGAAGTTAGTTGTAGTCCAAACTGGTCCTTTTTGTAGGCATTAAACTGCCATAACTTTACAAGACAATATCTCCGTTTGCATTGAACTTTCAGCACTGTAACTGCAGATACTGTTTATGCTCAAGCAGCAACATTACACACTAAGTAAAGTTAAAAAAGTGAAATCGCATTGAACCACCCCTTTAAGGATTTCTAGATTAAAACAAGAAAACAATACTTTTTTTTTTTTTTTTTTTTTTCTGATGTTCATGTTTTCAAAGATCTAAGCTTTTGTTTGTTGTATTTGATTAGTGACATGGTTTCTGGAACGTTATGCAACATAATGTTACTGCAACCAAAACGCAAAGCTGTGAAGTGTTGTAAAAACACTTTTTTGCTTGCTCAAATGTTATTGAACAGCTGAGCTAACATTTTTTTTACAGCTAAAAATTACAGCGAATAACCTCAGAATAGCTCCCTTGGAACAAGCCTTCAAAGTCACGGTAGCATAATAATTGCGTTAAATTGCATCAAAGCTGTATTCAGAAAAAAAGCTCAATATTTGGGGTGTTTTGCCCCATATTTTTCAGGTTAACTCTGCTTCCTTAAACCCTCCACCGAGGCCTTAGACTAAATCTTTGTGTTGTGTTTTCCTTGCGTCGCCTTGAAGCAGAACGAAAGTCTAATTTGCTTGAGATGGTTGTGGTCTGCTGGAGACAGCACTAAATGAATGGCTCATTAACTCCTGCATAAGCACTCAGCGAGCTTGTGATGGTGGAAAATGAATTTATGCAGTCTTCTGCCAGACATAACATCAAACTCATTGCAAACTGGGGAAAATTATAAGGGGGGAAAGGGAGGGAGGAAGGAAGCTGGAGGGAGAAAGAGAGGGAAAGAGACTGTAAGTGGAAAGACTGACCTAAGAGTCTTGCCTCAAATGAGAAGTAGTGACATTCTTAAACCACGCTGAAATGTAAGTCACAGATGCCCTGGTCATGGTGTCCAGCATCAACAGCAAAAATAGACCCCTCATTCTTCTTTCGGACAGATGAATCAGCCTGCGGTTCCCCCCAAGCCCACTCTAAGAGGTGCGTGAGGTCATGAGGGAGTTGATGTAACCAGAATCAACTTCACAGCACATTAGCTGAGGCAGTGTATGTGTCTGGCCAGTAAAGCAAGTTTCTAGCTTAGTTAGCAGTGCTCTGGAGCTGAGCGATGCATTTCGTACATTGGATCTGAGTAATTACCTGGCAAATAACATTTAGTCACACTTCATTTATTTTAAAATTACATATAATCAGTTTTGAAAATTTAGCTTAAATAGTGCTTCATTGTTAACAAAAAAAAATTGTTTGATAGTTGTTCAAACACATTTTTAAGATGTTAGCCATATTTAAAACAATTAATGATCAAATATGGATATCACGGTTAGCCAGAATTATATAATTACAATTAAAGAATCAGTTTTTAACCATGACATTTTTTTATTTAGTGTTGAAGTGAAGAGAACGCTTGAAGAAATAATGTTTTATTCTGCAAATAATAACCTGCTGTTAAGAGTAATTATAACACGGCTGTCTTAATCCTCATATTTTTATCACTTCTTTCGTCAAAACTTTGAAAGACGCTTTGCTTTATCAAGAATAAAACAGTCCCTGTGCATTTAAACTCACAAATCTTAATCACCAATATGTATATTAATTTTATTTCAAAAACTTAATCATTATTTTAACTTCTCAACTGTGATCACATGCAAATATCATACAATTAATATTCAAGAAAACAAATGCACATCAGTTGTGACTGTATTTGCAAATCCTGATGTTTTGCTTCACAATTATTAAAAAGAAATGGCTCAATGAATTGTGAAATCTTTTGTGAATTAATCTGAATTTAATTTAGGCTGTTTTCAAATGTAGTGTTTTACATTCCGTCAGTGCAGTCGCATTGTGTCAATCACTTGAACAGATGAGAAACAGCAACTACATTTTCCAAAAAATCAGAATAGTTGAATATGGCGACTGATAACCTCAAGCGATGCAATGCAGTAACCAACCATTCAACAGAACAATGGACAGAAGGTTTATAAAGAGGTGTGGGGTGTTTGCAAAGGTCTGTGAAATGTATTGTGTTAAAATGGTGAAGATTGCCCACTGTGCCAAAATTATCTGTGTTGATTTGGGGTTATCATGTCTGAACACTTCAATCACTCCATGTTTGTTCATCTCAGTGAGAATGGGGAAGGGGGAAGAGCTGGCAAATGACGGCAAAGATTAAGATAAAGATAAAGACTGTAAACCATGGCTGAGATCATCGAGAGAGAGACTGATTAACTGGAAAGTCATATTTTGTTTTAATGACCTTAATAGATCTTTTACTAATGATGTGGCAGGGAGACAGTCCAGAGGAAATACCTGTATGTGAACCGCATCCAGTATGAATGAACAGACATTTATTGTGTTACAATTCTCAGCTAAGTAAAAATGAAACACTAAAAACTAAAACCAAATACATTAAAAGTAATGCTAAATGTAAATGCTTAACAGTGTTATTTTATTATAGTTTTTTTTTTACATTAGCGTCAGATGATGCAACTAAGTTAAATGTAAAAATAGGGGACACTCACAATTATGCATGCACAATTAAATATTCAATCTGTTATAATATCAACTGATACTAATACATTTTTAAAAATATGTATGCAGATAACCATTGTCACGTTTTAAAGACTCGCACAAATGAAGAATGAAACAAAAGACATTTATTAAATGAAGGAGAAACACTAGGAGAACATTTTAGCTTTCCACATGAACATAAACAATACCGGATAAATAACCTGGAAAGCATGCACTTTAAAGGCCCATCATTTCATCTGTGACATGGGGTCACTTCAAGTCAGTTCCTTGGACATAGAATAAGTCTTGTTTTGGATTATAACATTCTCAATTCTCTATAATCTTATTTGACAGAATAATCCAGGGCAAAGATTAATCTGTGTCTAGGCAACCAGGACTTTTCATGTTGTGAATCCTTGAGCCCTGAAATTCACCTTGCCAGAGAATATTGTGATGTTGATTTGCCTCTATTGTAAATGGAATCCAAACCATCCAGACATCCTATTATTATGATGTAATAGTGAGCATTCACCATGTTTCCTGGGAAATTACAAAGGCAAGGCTTTGGAATATTTCCAAATTGAAGGATCTGACTCATACTTTATCTCTTTCTCATTGTCCCTAAATATAATTTATGGTGCATTAATTGCATTTGCTAAAATCATGGCTTCTTATAAGTTAATAATCAGCCATGGAAGACATAAGGTCATCATCCCTTATAAGCTGCATTTTATATATGAGCTGATTTCACCCAAGCATAGCTGCAAGAAAAAAAAGAAAAAGAAAAAAAAGACTACGGAATAAAGGTTAATTGCTCTCCTGACCACAAACAGTCTCAAATATTTCCATACTAAAAAAAATGCCACCAATCTCCAATACAATACAATACAATACAAAAAAAAAAAAAAAAAAACTAAATATAAATAAATAATGACAAATAATTAAAAGTTAATGAACAGAATCAAATATTACTCTGTCTTCCGGCTGCTACGTTTGAATCCCAAAAGCGCAATTATGATCACAGAAGGGGATGAAAGGAAGGAAAGAACAAAAGAAATCATCCTGTAAATAGCAAACACATTTAAAAATGAAGAGAATAGGTAATGTACAGAGAGTTGAGTCTATACGTTCAGATAAGAATACTGTTCACTGCATACTTTTTTGTTTTTAATGAAACAATGCATAATGCAACAATAAGCAGTTTAAACTGTAGTATGCTACACTGTTATCACATAAAACTCAAGTTCAAGTGTCTACTTTTCACTTTAGAAAAAAAAAAAATGGTTATGAGGCCGAACCTTTTATCTGAGTTGTGACATTAAAGACAGCTGAAAGTGAGAGCTGAAATTTAATAAATAAATCAATTTTATACTTTTAGATCCCTTAAAATACTAAAATAAATAATTCAGTTCGTACATCGGTTTTGAAGTCACGGTTCGGTACGGGTTCGGTACAGCAGGTGGGGAGAAAACTAAACATAAAATTGCTTTTTTCTTTTTTTTTTTTTTTTTTTTTTAGTGAACAAATTGTGTCTCTGTCTTTAAATATATTAAATTAAATTATAAAAAAAGTTTCTTAAATGATAAAAAAAAAAATTATCTCTGCTAATGCTATAAACTATGTAGGGAGCCCTTACTTGAACATTAGGATACTATTACAACCTATAACTAGATTAACAACTGCGCCCAAACTATGAGCCTAAATTCAATTCAGGTTAAGTAAAATATTCAATTCAGGTTAATTAAAATATAATGAATATACAGGCTAATACAGTGCATATAATAAGCGAAAGAGTCAATTTCTCCAATGAGTTGTGGACACTGAATAGCTTTTCAGAGGTACATGCTACGTGATGTAGGCTATTGTTTTCAAGCTGTTTTATTTATGTCTTTTCGCCGTTGAAACACTAGCCACGTTTACATGGAGCACTGTAATCGGTTTAAAAGTCCAATCCAAATGAAAATGCTCCATATAAACGCCTCAATCAGAATAAAAATGCCCAAACCAAATGAAAATGTAATCAGTTTGAGAGAGGTGGGATAAACCTTTCTATAAACCGAACAAAATAAAAAGTCAGCCATTTAAATGAATTAAACCGATTACTTTGTGTCTACGTCATCACGTCAAGCGGTCAGGGGTCATCAGAATGCAAAATGTTGGCGGCAAAATTAAACTGGAGTAAAACCGAAACAACACATTTATTAAATACACTGAAGGAACTCAATGAATCATTACTACGGACCTTCATCCGCACGATTCTACTTTACGGAGGAGGGAGGGGTAGTATTGAGATGCTCCTTACAGATCAAAAAGGTCAGGACTCCAAACAGGTCAGCTTCCTGTTGCCATCTTTTCCTCATACCATCCAGCAGTAATATGCAACAAATTTCACACTTGATTAAGAGCAACACTTTACATAAAAATAGCGCACATAAGAAATAACGGAACTCCATATTGACAGGAATATACTGCAGCAAACAGGACATAAGCTTATGTGCGCATGTCACAAAGTAATTCAGATTGAAAGCGCCGGAACACCATATGTAAACACCATATCGGATTAAATAATGTCTCATGTAAACACTCCACCGAAACTTTCAATCGGAATGATTTTAATCGGAATGACAAAAAAGTGTACATGCAAATGTGGCTACTGTTTGAGCGATTACATGAGATATATTATATACATTTTCTTGCAGAAAATTGTGTCAAAATCCACACCTACTTTTGAATGTCAATCACAGGAGAAATACGCTTTTTAGAACCAGACGGTGATCATTTACCAGCAGGGCCATGTTAACCAACCATCCTTGACCCATTGGTTAAAAATCACATTATCTGGTTTATTTGTTCCATGCAAATAGGTGCACTGCGTTGTGAAATACAGTATCCCACACATAGTATGCTCAGTTGTACAGCTATGCACAGTATGCATACTACTAGCAAGAGTAGTATAGCAATAAAGTATTCCTAAAACACATCCTCATGATAATCATAAGAGACTATAGATGCGTGTTGTCCAATCACAGATGATTCCCAGGTGACCTCTGGTTTCAAAATTCTACTCATCAGCAGCCACAGACTAACCACTGAAAGATGAGAGGACACAGAAAGAGAGATGTATGTGCGCGAGGAGAGTAAATGTGACAATAGATACACAGCAAAGAAATTCCTTGCAGGAAATTTAATTCCAGAGGCAGATTAAAATTTCAATACCAGGAAGGACCAGTTCAACATGTACAATATTAATATAGCCTTACAAATACTTACAATATCTCTTTGCTATACCCATAAAGCTTTTAACCTGACTAAACCTTAGGACCATCTGTTTTTGAGGTTTTACTCCAGACAAAAGTATTATTAATGCCAAGTTTGATGCAGAACATTGAATTGGTGTTTTTTTTTTTTTTTTTAAGGCTGAACATGATCCAATAACAGTCAACATTTGGAGAGTGTGAATAATGTTTAAATATCTGTGAGTGAGCTGATCAAATTGAACACAAGGGAAAGCAAACTAGTCCTTTTACAGCTGATGGTGACACACTGTAGTTTCAAAACGACTTTATTCTTTTACAAATGAAACTGCTCAGCACACTAAAAATTCTCCCAAGCCAAAAATCTAAATTAACATATAACCTTGAGCAGTTGCTGACAGAGAAACAGCTTTGTTTTTGTGTTTAACTT
Source organism: Chanodichthys erythropterus (assembly GCF_024489055.1). NCBI lineage: Eukaryota > Metazoa > Chordata > Actinopteri > Cypriniformes > Xenocyprididae > Chanodichthys > Chanodichthys erythropterus. The sequence continues at coordinate 10,758,743 of NC_090238.1, read as the reverse complement.
GTCATTATTCTATTAGCAAAAAAACAAGAGGGAAAAAAAATAATAATAAATAATAATAATAATATATATTATATATATATCTATATATATATATATATATATATATATATATATATATATATTATATATATATATATCTGTTTCTTTGAGTGTTAAAGAACAGAAAGGAAAATTTAAAGAAAAAGGTTTTCCAGACATCCATTGAGAGAGGTTAGACCTCCACAAAACTGGTCCAGTTCACAGAAAAGACACCTTGTCAATGTTCATTCCTTTATTCACTAGGCATTTTTCCCCAAGGGTCCCCCTTGGAGGCCATCTTTTATGTTTTCTAGAGTGTTCCTCCACCTCACAGCCTCACACAGAGAGAGGGGCGGGGGTCACTTTCTCTGCCGGGTTGCTTACAAAGCTTGATTCACTTCTGGGTGCCCTCAGGGATATAACACTACAGTCTGAAGAGTAAATAATATATTACAAGCAAAATCTGTCAATTTCCTCTTAATTTTAGTGTTGGCTGGTCTGCCTCTGCCATGCAGCATTCAGCCTAAGATATGAGTTACTTATAGGCTATAATATTTTAGCCTGGTGCTGAGGGGTTTTATTTAGAGTGAGTGCATTTTGTTGCAGTTTTACTTGAAGGGAAGTTGTAAATAATTGTCCAGCTGCAGAATGGCGTCTGAGTTGTTGAGATGTCTGAAGTAATTATATATACATATTTATAATGGACAATACACGCCTGGACCTTGTCTCACTTTGCTTTGTTTGTGTTTTGGAGGCTTCTGAATGTCAACTCAGACTTGGGGGTTCTAGTCATAAGGCGAGCAGCTTACCAACCGATTTTTCCACTGATTGTTGAAAACCCTGCCAACTCAACTGCTGTCCCATATGTTAATAGCCCGAGCAACTCTCATTATGGGGGTACAATGAACAATTTTTTTCTGTGGTGGGCTATTGTAGCTTTGGAGGTGAACAATGAAGTCCAATAAGCTCCTTCTAATTCAGAATAAAGATATAACAAGCCATGCAAATTCAAAGATGCAGAAATATTCCAATTTTTCTTTGCGGTGCTTCTGTAAGTATTTTTCTGTGGTTAAGATAATGTTGCTATCAATATTGTTTGGGTTATTTATTTATTTATTTATTTTTTAAGAAATTAATCTTACTTTTGAAAAATATAAATGTAAACTCATATGAGAATGAAACTGCAGTCATATGAATAGCCTAACAATATCTTACATATAGTTGGTTGACAGAAGGGGGCTGACATGTTGATATCAAGTATGCCTACTCTCAAGGACTAAATGAGTCATGGATGAGCATGAATAAAAGCATTTCTACAGTGGCATTGCTAAATGAAAGCATTTGTCTATGCATGATGCTGCAGCATCATCATAACTATACATCAATATGCATTCAAGATTTTGGCCAGCGCAAAAAGACAACAACAAATGTCTTAATGTTGTCAATGACTTAGCTTTTCTGCAGTACTTTTACAGAGCACAGAGTCATCCGTATTTGTTTGAGCACTCTGTGGAGTGTACATTTTCATGTACAGGTTTCCATTTACAACCTGTTTTTTTTAAGTGCTGAGCATGAGCAATGCAGCCAATTACAGACATACCTGTTGAACAAATGAAACCGCTCAGCACACTAAAAATTCTCCCAAGCCAAAAATCTAAATTAACATATAACCTCAGCTGCCAATCAGAGACATTTTAGTCAGAATCCACCCAATACCACTCAAAATGCCAGAGTTTTTCCTCATTTGCAAATTCCTTCATTATAACCAACAAAGGGCAAATTCCAATCGGAAATGAGCATCCCTATGCCCTAAACACTTGAAGTGGGGACTTTGGAGGGAGCAGGGCACTTGTGGTATAATGAAGCCATTTGGAACGCACTTGGCAATGGGAGCAATGAAAGAAAACATAATTCCCTCATTAGCTTCACATTTAATATTACCACAACAACACTAGGCAGCAACAACAGGGATATCTTATTATTGCCATTATTATGATAAAAATAAATGTAATTTTTAAAATACGCTTTATTTGTGTGTATATGTTCCCGATCTGCTCTAATTTCCTGATCTGCACTAATATCTGCTCTAATTACACAGTTCTTACCTTTGAAATGTTTTTAAACTTAAAATGAAATGCATGATGAAAATGTGTGTAATATATCACAACAAAACAAACCATCTTGAATTATTCTTTCCCTTTCAAGGGAACTCGCGCTGCGTCCGATAGGAACGCTTTGGGAATGCCTCCAGCGTGATAGGTCTGATGCACGACTGTCAACTAGTCCAATGGCAAGAGTGAATGTCACGGGCGCGTGACGTCACGACCAGGAAAGGATAAATACACATCCGGTGCAACCGGCTTCAGCTTTTCTGCCTCAGCAAAGCGCTCTATGTGAAACTGTCTTTGTCTATTTATTGTTGTCTGTCTCGTTACCAATACAGCTCAATATAACAGTTATGGCGAACCCCCTTCGAGGGGGCTGAATGCGAGCATTGTGAAAAACTTCCCCTGAGGACGCTCCGCTCCTGCCTCGCACTTTTTGAGGAAGGTGCGCAGGCAAGCGTTCCCCACGGCTCTGGACCCGCTGCTGCCGAGGCAGCATGGCGAAAGATGACGTGGGGCTCGCAGATGGATCTGTCAGCGGGGCTTGAGACGAGCACGAGTGCTTTTTCTCAGCCTTCACCTGGCAGATCCCGCGCCCCCGCGGCTTCTTCCGCCCAGGGAGAGGGCTCGTCGCATCAGCACTCTAGTTCTGAGGAATTAGACATGCTGAGCGTCGATATGGGGGAAGATGACTCGCCATCACTTTCCTCTGAGTACGAGGAGCTGGTGGATGTGCTTTCTCGTGCGGTGTCTAAATTAAACATCGATTGGCCAGCCGAGAATATTGGCGCTCATCCAAAAAGCAAACTGGACAAGCGTTTTCTGTCATCAATTAAAACACCTCCACCATGGGGCCTTCCCTTTTTCCCTGATTTACATGATGAGATATCTAGAACTTCGAAAAAGTCATATTCATCACGTCTTTTCAGCCCTCATGTGAAACATTACTCCAATATAAGAGGGCTGAAAGAGCATGGTTATGGGGCGATGCCCCGGGTTGAACAGACGCTTGCGGGTTATCTGTCCCCGGGTTCAGCATCGTCCCTGAAGGCCCCCACTCTTCCCACTAAACCACTAAAAGCTACATCAGGGTCAGTGGGAAAAGCGTACACGGCAGCAGGTCAGACTGAGTTGTTGGGCGGTCTATGGCAGCCTTGGTGGCGACATAGAGGCACCTGTGGCTTAGTCTGATTTAAAGGATAAAGACAGGGCCTTTATCCTCGACGCCCCGCTTGTGCCATCTGGCCTGTTCGGCGACGCAGTCACATCTGTCGTCGACAGGTTCCAGGAAGCTAAAAAGCAGGTGGAGGTGTTTAAAAAGTATCTACCACGCTGTGATCCACCTTCTGGGGCTGCTGGGCGTGAGCAGCCCCAGCCGTACAGCTCCTCGTACCGAGCACAGCAGAAAGAGAGTGTCGCCTCTCATACTCCACCCCAATGACACGGTGGGCCGGAACGGCACTCTCAGCCCAAGCCTTCCAAGCCGAAGACAGACCTGAGGGTTTTTGCTTCAGGCGAAGAAGGCTGGGCAGAAGAAGTCCTGACGCCAGTGGCGTCAGACTTCTGAGGGCAGCCCCACACGTGGTGGTGCGGTACACACCTCAGTATACGGTGCCCGTTCCACCTCGTGGCCCTCAGGGGGCCGTTCTGCCAGCCCCGCCACCTCTGGTGCTTCGGGGCACAGCGGTTCCCACCGAATTAGTGACGCAGTGTTCAGAACCTCTGAGGAGGATGTGACAGGGAAGTGTTCAGAACATAAACACGACACTGTGTCACATCCTCTGAGGAGGATAAATTTACATCAAAAATGTGCAGTGAACAAAACACTAGAGGCCAGCCTCGAGAGGCTGGTTCCCTTAGTAGATTTTCTGGTAGAGTGGAAATCTTTTCAAAATATCTCACATTGTGTCCTGCAAATTATAGAGAGTTACAAAATCCAGTTTTGGTGCCGTCCACCTCTATTCAAAGGAGTGGTGCATATGTCAGTGCTTCCTTAGCAGGCTTTGGTGTTGGAACAAGAAATAAAAACTTTATTAGCAAAGGAGGCTATAGAGAGGGTTCCGGTTGCCGACAGGGAGTCGTGGTTTTACAGCCGGTATTTCTTGGTTCCAAAAAAGGATGGGGGATTGCGCCCTATTTTAGATCTACGTCATCTGAATCAAGCAGTACAAAAGCTAAAATTCAAGATGCTGACGTTAAGTCAAATCGTGACTCAAATCAAATCCGAGGATTGGTTTGTCACAACAGATCTCAAGGACGCATACTTCCATATCTCCATCCTTCCACAGTACAGGAAGTTCCTGAGGTTCGCTTTCAGGGGCGTAGCGTACCAATTTCGGGTTCTTCCGTTCAGCCTAGCTCTCTCACACCGCACATTCACAAAATGCGTAGATGCAGCGCTGGCCCTGCTCAGGCTGCAGGGCATACGCATCCTGAATTATATTGACAACTGGTTGATTTTAGCACAGTCAGAGGAGATGGTGATTCGGCATAGAGATGTCGTTCTCGCACACATTTGGAAATTGGGGTTGAGACTGAATGCCAGGAAAAACGTGCTTACTCCACAACAGAGGACCACTTTTCTTGGCGTGGTTTGGGATTCAGTGACTCTCTCCAGCTCACATCACTGCTACTCTATTAGCCGTAAAAGAATTGAAGCTAGGCCAGTCAAGCACTGTAAAGCAGTTTGGGTCTGCAGTTTTGAGACTGTTGGGTCTGATGGCAGCAGCGTCCAACGTGATACCTTTTGGCCTGCTGTACATGAGACCCTTACAGTGGTGGCTCAGGACCAAAGGGCTTTCCCCGAGGGGAAACCCACTTCGTGGTTGTCTCCACGCCTTGATCATATGGAAGAAGAATTAAGAGCTCGATGTCATCGTGTCACTTTGACGACGGACGCTTCTCTCACGGGCTGGGGAGCGGTAATGGTCTGTGGAAGAGTCATCAGCTCTCGTGGCACATAAATTGCCTGGAGATGATGGCAGTTTTCAATGCATTGAAGTTCTTCCTTCCAGACCTGAGGGGCCATCATGTGCTAGTCAGAACAGACAATACATCAGTGGTCTCGTATATAAATCGGTCTGCGGTCGCGTCCATTATACAAACTGGCGCAACAGATCCTCCTGTGGTCTCTGGGGAAGATGCTGTCCTTGAGAGCTATCTATATTCCAGGGATTCAGAATATTGGAGCAGACATTCTGTCAAGGCAGGGGCTGAGGATCGCGTCTCAGGATACGACGCACTGTCCACTTTGGTTCTCCCTCACTCATCCAGCTCCTCTGGGACTGGATGCCATGGTACAGACGTGGCCGAGGCTGCGTCTGTATGCATTTCCCCCAGTTGTTCTGCTCCCGTGAGTTCTGGAGAAAGTTCGCCAGGAAGGGATAAGTCTATCGCTAGTAGCACCTCACTGGCCGAGCCGCATATGGTTCTCGGACCTGATAGCTCTTCTCGATGGCTCACCTTGGAAGATTCCGATCAGGAGGGACCTCCTGTCTCAGGCAGGGGGCACGATTCTGCATCCCCGTCCAGAAATGTGGAAACTGTGGGTTTGGCCTCTGAGGGTGCCAAACTCATAGAGGCTGGTCTCTCAACTGAGCTTGTAGAGACCATTCCTCAGTCCAGAGCTCCTTCCACAAGGAAACTATATGCCTTGAAGTGGAAACTGTTCACTTCCTGGTGTCAAGAACGACAGTTGGATCCAGTCTACTGCCTGATTGGTTCAGTACTTGAGTTCCTACAGTGCCGCTTCTCATCTGGGTTAACCCCATCTTCACTTAAAGTTTATGTGTTGACTATATCTGCTTACCATGCCCATGTGGATGGTACTACTGTTGGGAAGAACCCATTAGTCATTTGTTTCCTCCGTGGCACCCAGAGGTTGAGGCTTGCGATGTGCACGAGGGTCCCTGCTTGGGATTTGGCTATTGTGTTAGAAGGCCTATCTACAGCTCCATTTGAGCCTATCTCAGATAAGTTCCTGACACTTAAGACTGTCTTCCTTCTCGCCATATCATCCCTTAAAAGAGTAGGAGACCTTCAGGCCCTTTCAGTGTCCCCGACCTGTCTTGAGTTTGCTCCGGGGATGGTCAAAGCCTTCCTTTACCCCAAACCTGGATAAATTCTGAAGGTTTTGACTAATGTTCCAAGGCCTATTGTGTTGCAAGCCTTTTGTCCTCCCCCATTTATTACACCAGACCAGGAGAAATCGAATCTGCTGTGTCCAGATGTGTGCGAGCACTGGACACATATGTCCACAGAGCTGCCCTGTGGAGGAAAGCAGATCTGTCTGTCTATTTGTGTGCTTTGGACCACACAACAGAGGTCGTCCAGCATCTAAACAAACCATAAGCAAGTGGACAGTAGAGGCTATTTCACTTGCTTACGAGGTCTCTGGCCAGCAGTGTCCATTAGCTGTCAGAGCACAGTCGACTAGGAGTGTGGCGGCCTCTAAGGCCTTAATCTCGGGGGTTTCCCTCAAAGAGATCTGCGACACGGCCGGTTGGTCCTCGCCACTCACTTTTGTGAGATATTATGAACTTGACCTGGACTCAGCTCCAGGATTATTGGTTTTGCTGTCTTAAGTGTGCCAGAGTTTCATACAGACAGGTATTTGTGATTATGGCGTTTTGGTATATCGTTCCCAAAGCGTTCCTATCGGACGCAGCGTGAGTTCACTCGAAAGGGAACGTCTCAGGTTACTTATGTAACCATAGTTCCCTGAGATAGGGAACGAGACGCTGCGTTGCGTTGCCATACTCCCTGCATACCTGTGATCGTTTTGCCTCTGCAGTTTTTAGCTGAAGCCGGTTGATCCGGATGTGTATTTATCCTTTCCTGGTCATGACATCACCCACCCGTGACGTTCACTCTCGCCATTGGACTAGCTGACAGTCGTGCATCAGACACTATCACGCTGGAGGCGTTCCCAAAGCGTTCCTATCGGACGCAGCGTCTCGTTCCCTATCTCAGGGAACTATGGTTACATACGTAACCTGAGACGGTTTATTCATTAAGTCCAACTCTCCCACAATATATTGATTTAAAATGAATGGCAAGGACTTGTCAATGTGGGTCACATGACCATAAATTATTAAATTACTTCCTTGAAGTGACCATCACATGTCCCTCTCTAACAGACTTGTGGAAGGGCCTTTCGTGAAGGGATTCAGTTGTTCGTTTTTGTTTGGAACACCCCTAACAAATGGTGTCCCCTCACCAAAGAGCCCTTCAAGGGTTCAAAAATGCAGTTTGGAATTCACCCAAAGCTTAAACACTAGGCAAATAAGACATTTGTTGCAGCATAGACAGCCTCATTGATTATAACGGGAGTTTTTGCAAGGGTGAGCTTGCACTTAAAGTCATTGACAACTTTGGTGATTATAAAGGCAGTGTTCTTTACTTAATTATTAGTCAGAATATAGTCAGTCATCCCTAATCCCTTAAGTGAAAAGCAGCTAATACCAACCAAATACAACTTACTTATAAAAAATAAAAAGTGTTAATCTAAAGCCCTATTCAGATGGTTACTGTTTCTCACGTGGACATCTGTAAAAATACATTTGCATGGCACCTCAGATGATAAAACTCATGCATTCAGATGATGATTTGTACACGGTGTATGAGCGAGTTTAGCGATCCTACAAACCTGGGAGCATGCTGCTCACGTGGTTGCATGATTGTCTGCTGTAAATAAAATATCATGTGCTTGGAATAATCCGAATAAATTCATATTTAATTTAATAATACAAAAAATGAATATTTAAAATAAATATAAAATATCCTATTTAAAACGTGATTATTTAAATATCCTGTTTAAAAATAGGAAGATAGACAGTGTTGTACATTGCATCACAGTTTAATGAAGAAGTCCAACCAAAGTGAATCCAAAGTTCTATTAAGCAATAAAAAAACAGAAACGCTATAGTTGAAATGGTTTTCTGTCTTCATTTTATCTCAAAATACTGGATGTAATATGGAAATTAGTGAAAATAAGTCAATGCAGCCTCTTATTTACATGAGGTAAACATAAAGCTGTTTGGTTTATATTTTTAATGTGTATATAACACGTTTTAAAATTGTATTGCTGTAACGGCCCATTTGAAATGTTTAAGTTTTTTCCTCATTTTCCTTTCACTGAGGTGGAATAGTGATATAATATTGTTCTTGTAAATACTTCCCAGCATTTTAGTAATAAAAGTATACATAAAAAATAAAAAAAATAAAAAAACAACATGCAAATTACAGTGAAGCGCAACAGTTATCATATGGTGTTCCACAGTGGTCAAAAAGGATTTACAGTAAACTGAATTTTGAATTGATCTCCTCTTGTAAACTCAGAAATGTGGATTTGGATGGCAATTACATTACCACATGATCTTGGGGGTGGTGGAAGAAAAGCACTGACATTCTGGATTTAGACAGCAATAAATCACAGACTAGCCCTTTTAAATGTTGAAAATACTTTACGTCCCAATAAGAAACAATTACTGTCCAAATAGGGCTTAAGACAAATTACAAAAACATTGTGTTTTTGTCAGCTAAATCACAGACTAAAGGAACCCCCCCCCAATAAACAACAAGCCCTCAGGAGATCAATCACTGTGTCTACAGAATCAGCTTGATTGACAACCCTGATTGATTGTTTTGTGTCAGTATGACCACTTGTGTTAGAAAACCTCAAGAGATTCAAAAACATTACAGATGAATTCTGAAGCCACTTGTGCTTTTTACTTTCTTATCCTTCAATGCTGCTGTAAACAGATTTTATATTAAATCATAACCTTTATTTATTGTGCCAACTTTAAATTCAGAGTCCACATCCGCTTCATATAGAAGCAAATCAGCTTAGGTTGGAGATGAAAAGCTACTGTTGGGTGGGAGTCACAATGCTCCTGGATCACGCCTGGATTACATTTGTCAAAAGAACACTTAATAAGAGGGATTATAAACCAGCAATCCACAGTGCTAATGGGGATTGTGTCAGAGTTACTGCCTCAGCGCCGCCATAAGCGACACATTAGTATAACCAGGCTTACCCGTCCAATGTGTAAGAACAAACTCATTAAACAGTGTCTGGAGAATGCAAGACAATGAAAAAAAACTTCCTTGGGGTGTGAACTCAATTCAAATCATAAATATTTGGTGACAGGTGGAAGATATATAAAACATTCTTAGCATAATTGCTTCAGATTTGTGCATTGCATCACTGTTTAATGAAGTTCAACCAAAGTGAATCCAAAGCTCTATTAAGCAATAAAAAACAGACGACTTGATCTCAGAAGACTTAATTAAACCAATAAATAAAAAAAAATAATAATAATAATAAAATAAATATATCTGTTCACTTATCAATGAGCAACCTTAAAGGCCAACTCCAGCATATTGGGAATCGCTTACATGGGTAAGTTGAAAAGGAAATAGGCTTGTGATTAATGTGCTTGTTTCCATGTGCAATGATCCACTACTAAGAATGATAAAGAGAAATACCAATATTAAATGTTATGTAACAGTAAAGATAGCACTGCAGGGTAGCAATGTAACCGAATTCAAATCAAAGGTGAGTCTGAGTCCAAACCTGGTGGACCAGATGCTTTGTAAATTTAACAGAGGGGATCTGACCATGAAAGCACACCAGGTACTACAGTGAGTGATAAGACTACAAACCTTACCTAAGTTTTCATATGGCCTTCAGGCTAGATATTAGTACCGGTATTAACAGCCAGAGGCAACATATAGATAGATTGAGTGTTTATTTCCGTAATTCTGCCAATCACCCAAACACTGCTCTGGATGAGGTTTTGTAAGCATTATTATCCTTGTACTCTTTGAAATGCCTTTAAAGCATGACAGAAATCTAATCACATTCCAAGGAGAGGACACACAGTCCAGCACATCAGTGTTTGCTTGAGGCACCGCATTCAGCCATTTGACATTGGGGAGGTCTAAGAAGACTACAGGAGCCAAGAAGGGCCAAACACACACTGCTACCATGGAATACCAATGAAATGTGTTGGCTTTTGATTTATTGCACATCAATGTGACCCTGGATGGCCTTGTCACATCTTGATTAGTTTAATCCATTAATTTACTTCATTCTGCCAGAAGACTTTCACAAAGGATAATGGCATTCGACTAACACAATAATTCAATTAACACATTAAGCTAATCAGCAATATTTTGATCTAGTTAAAATAATTTTAACACTATGGAGTTGACTAGTATTTTAACTTCCCTCTTGACAAAAAAAAAAAAAAAAAAAAAAAAAAAAACATTCAGGACACCTAACTTTGACAAGGTGTGATGCATTTACAGAGGTGTATCTTATAACAGGCTTAGCAGGCAAGTGAAGCATACACCCATTACTAAATCATTTTCAAATTATGGTTGCCTAACGATAACAAGTTAATGAGGCGTGAGTGACAAGTGGAAAGACATGTGGGTTTGTTCTTCCTGTGTTACATCTAACTCCATTTCAGACCGACAGACAGATAGATAGGAACTCACAAGGCTGTGAAACGCATTGTGCAGCATATGTGTGTGTGAGAGAATGTAACAGACAGGAAAGAGTGTATGGAGACATGAGACTGAGGAGGGACAGGAAAGTACAATGAAAGGCAAAGAATGAGGAGAAATAGAATCCAAAAGACAGGTCGGCCTAAATTTTCAGGGATCACTTCACTTCTTAGAAGGTGTTTTAAATCCTTTCATATAAGGGCATAGCGCACTCCACGGCATCTCTCTTCCCTCTTTCCTTTAATCTGATCCTCTGGCTAGGTCTCTCACGCAGACGTAGACACAGACAATCTGAAACTCTTTTTCTAAAGACAGGAATGGACACTATGTTCTTTGCTGCTGTTTCCACACACAGTTAAAAGCACTGGCCGAATCAAAATGCATAAATCATTTTGTGCGCTATAGTTATTGGCCTTTGCATTATTGAATGAAAGGCTCTTCTGTAAAACAATCTCAAAAGTAATTACCTTATAAATAATACCAGGCATCTATTTTATATTTAGGAGAGCCTGGTCAATATGGTAGGCTCCTATTGTGACACCTGACCCCAGATAGTGACAACATGCCCCAATAGCAGTTAAATCTTAGCTAATAAGCAGTAGCTTATTTCATAGCCAATACTTATAGGACAATTTATGTTTATTCAAATTTATAATGACTGTGTGTATACAACATAGACTTTCAAAAAAAGGCTACTAGCTAAATACTAAATACTAGTCAAAAAGTTATCCAGTAAAATAGTGAAGATCAAAGTCATACACACATATTCACAGAAAATGCATCACATGAAGTTCAATATATTAACCTTATCTATAATTTTAAATGGCGCAGTACACTTGCAGAGAGTGCAGACTGACTGTCCTCCATTCTAAAGGGAGTATGCATTGACCGACATCTCATTAATGTAAGAACATTCCTTCACTGCACCCCCGCCCTCCGTTTCCATCAGTTTCATCTTCTAAAGCTCGCGACACTGTGCGCAAAGGCGCGTGCGAACTTTCACAGCATTTAAGGGAGGTTTCAGAGCTATTTTAGTTCTCCTTTTCACGCCTTCGGATTTCCAGAAACAAACAAAACATCTGCGGATGAGCATGTCTGACACCCGAGTTATAACACATCACTCATAACGTCTCCCCCGCAAGATCATTCATCAACATTAACTTTGCGCGTGCCCTGGTCACCAGTAACAAGGCAAATGACAAAAGCTCACAACATGTCAATATAATTACAATTCTACATACGTTACAAGATTTAAAACAACGAAAGAAGCGCAGTGCATCAATGTAACTTTTAAAATGTTTTGCATTTTGTCTTGGGCAAGCTCAGAGATACTGCTTCGTATTTTTATATATTTGAAATATTAAAAATAATGTTATTTATATAGGCTAACTAATATATTCGAATTTAATGTAGCCTCCTTCAAAGAATGTAAATGGTAACATAATGGTTCTTTTTGCTACTTTCTGTGCATTTGTGAAACGTAACGTTATTCGTTTGGAAAATATATTTACCTGCAGTAGAGTCGTTCACGTGTGCACGTGCTGGTTTTTACTTAATATCGCTGCCAAAGAATAAGATGCCTTTGCAGGCTGGATTTCAATGAACTATAGGCAAATATCCGCTTTATTCAGCAGTCATGTTCTTCTCTGTGTTCAATAAAGTACTGTCAATGAGAAACCGCTCCAAACGATTCAGTGCGCGAGTGAGCCGTCCAAATGATTCAGACAGTTTTGGAAACAAGTTTGATCGATTCATTGAAAATAACCGACTCCAAAGAATCATTCGATATTAGGGCATCGCTAGTCCTGGTTCCAAACAGCCGACAGCAACGTATCGTGATTAGATTCCTGTAATATTTCCAGCGAAACATTTTAGTGTTTGTCAACGCAACCCGCTAGCCTTCTTAAGCAAGAAAATATTTTTTTCTTTCTTTTTTTTTAACTGAACAGCTTCGTGATTTATAACTATCGACTACCATCTTACTACTAAGAAATGTAGTTAAATAGCTTGCAACAGTGACGCTATTGCCTACTCTTCAGCACTGTTTTTTGTAAATAATGAGGAAAAAGCCTAATTAAATTCGGTATATTGATTATATAATAAAACGCATTCAATCAGTTGCAGAAATACATTCTAACAATGAATTTAACCAAATTTTAAAAATACAAGTTTACAAAAACAATTCTGGAACTACAAAATAAAACAGCTTCACTACGCATGCAGAGTTTAATTGATTAATTACAAACGCTACTAATTTAATGTAATTCTTGACGTTAATAACACTGCTTACCTTACTAGCTAGAGTTCACTGAAAGGTAAAGATGCTCAGTGGATATAACTTGTTCTTGTCAATCCTCTGCTTTTTGGTAGATCCACTAAAAGCGCATGGTCCCTCTCCAGAAATGCACAGCTTGTCCTCAGTCGTCCGAATATTTGTGTGTCGGTTCCTCGTATCGCTCTGGTCACTAATTGCCAGGCCACTGGAATCTCCGGGAGCGCACGAGAGGAAGGCTTCTCCCGGCGCGTGAGCGTGATTGGCTAGACTGTCAGTGACGCACCAGCAGGTGGCAGAGCGTTCATATAGAAGACCCATTCAGACCGCACCAAACTGCCCAGACCTGTTGATGAGGATTGTCTGCAAATAAGACAATTCTAGCTCTTACAACAGCAAAAACATCTTTGGAAATTTATGATAAAAGTTGCATTGAAAAAAATGGGCTACATTTCTTACTAGCACTTGCTCTATAGCTGTCCTGGAGTAGGCTACTACCATAGACCTGCACATTTTGTATGTCTCCCTCACCTGTCACACCTGATTCTGCTCACGAGCATATTAGTACAGACTGCAAGACCTGAAACGGGTGTGTCAGATATAGGGAGACACAAAATGTGCAGGGCTGGTGGTACTCCAGGACAGGTTTGAGAACCAATGCTCTACAGCATTTAGCCTATAGGGGACACAATATTTTTCATATTAGGATTATTGTTTGAAAGTCATGTTATGCCTAATCCAGTAAAATCCATTTAATTTTTCACTTGTTATTGTCCTGAAAAAATAATCTGTTTAGTTTCAAAAACATTGACCTTTGTGGGGCATGTTATCACGCTGTATGAGGTTAAAATGGAACCTGGCATTAAGTAGACTTTTTTTTTTTTAGCAAAATTTTTATTAGTAATCAGTAATGAAATACAGAACAAATAATCAAACAGCATGTAAAAAACATGTAAAAGGGGAAAATATTTTGTACCATTGTTTTTGGTCAACAAATATTATAATGGATAACATTTAAAACATATGTGACAACTTTCCCCAACCTGACATTTATAGAAAGTACTTTAAAAGAGGATTGTCTTTAACAACAGATGAAAAACATTGTTATTCTAACAGAATAAAAATATTAATTTAGTTTTGTTTTTATCTTGTTTTTTTTTTTTTTTTTTTTTCAAGCCAGTGCATTCCAATAATTATACTGTATTCATTTATTTATTTATTTTCATCTAAGGCTATAAGACCAGCTTTTAAAAAAGAGATTTTAAATTAGTTTGTTTCAGTTCTGACAAATAAGAACTAATTACCCTGAATGCTCAAAGAACAGCTGTAAGCGATTGTTTTAATGATGCTCAATTAAATGAATGTTTCATTATTCCACTGTTCCTTTTGTGTTCATAGCATGTTAGAGATTATAAACATATGGACCTACAGTGTAAGTAGTGTACAATGTAGGGTTTACACCAATGTGCAGCCATCAATGTGAATAAATACTCCGAGAAGGAAACTGAATGGAAAAAGAGCTTATAGAGGATGTAATAACCTACTGTGATTAGTTTTCTTTGGGGTATTATACTGTTCTGTTGTCATCTGTTACAAATATGTAACAGTCTAAACTCCCAAATAAAGACCAGGAGCTGTATTGGATTATATTTCTGGATTTATTGTTTTGTTCACTGTATTTTATTATTTATTTTTTCCCACCAATTATTTATTTGAGTGCATCTTAAAGGCACAATATGTAACTTTTGGCCCTTTAAAAAAAAACTACATGCATTTTTCAGAAGAAAATTGTTTTGGTTGTGCTTCGGCTCTGCATAACTTTCAGATGAATATGACCCTTCACAATTAGAACATTTTTAAATGGGGGTGGGGGGGACTGCTTCAAATGAGGGGGCCACGGAAAGAAAAATGAGAACTATGAAAATCTATGGTACACTATTAAAAAGTGTTCAGCTGCAAATGTTACCTTAGGTGGAAATGCTATTTCTACTTGATAACCTCAAGCTTAATTTTGTTAGATTAGTACAGCATCAAAACATGTCAATATATTAGATTAAAACCACGTTTAAGCTCTAAACTCACTTTATAAAGTCAGTTGAGTGTTTTAAATAACCTTCTGTGATTCGATGTGAATTCTTATCACAGAATGAGACAGAAAATATACACTAATTTCCAAATCATTGAATTCAGGTGTTCCAATGATGGCCACAGGTGTATAAAATCAAGCACCTAGGCATGCAGACTGCTTCTACAAACATTTCTGAAAGAATGGGTCACTCTCAGGAGCTCAGTGAATTCAAGTGTTAGTGGTATTATAACAAAGTGGAAGCAATTGGGAACAACAGTAACTAAGCCACAAAGTGATAGGCCACGTAAAATCACAGAGCAGGGTCAGCGCATGCTGAGGCACACAGTGTGCAGAAGTCTCCAACTTTCTGCAGTGTCAATAGCTACAGACCTAGACTTTGGGGATGGCCCCTTCCTTTTCCAACATGACTGCGTACCAGTGCACAAAGTCTTGTCCAACATCAGTGCCTGACCTCACAAATGCGTTTCTAGAAGAATGGTTAAAAATTCCCATAAACACACTCCTTGTGGAAAGCCTTCCTAGAAGAGTCGAAGCTGTTATAGCTGCAAAGAGTTGGCCAACCCCATATTAAACCCTATGGATTAAGAATGGAATGTCATTAAAATTCATGTGCATGTAAAGGCAGACGTCCCAAAACCTTTGGCAATATAGTGTATTATTTATTTTGTACTGTGATAAAAGCTATGTCAATTAGCATTTCGTTATAAATATACTTTATACTTGGGATCAGGGATGGGCAGCATTTATGATACATGTATTCCAAATACATATTTCAAATACAAAATAGTATTTTGTAATTTGTATTTGATAGGGTTGATGAAAATGGCTTTGTATTTTGTATCCTTTAGTTTTGTATTTTTGTATTTTTAAAATACTGTAAAATACTTTGTAAGAAGTCTACATGATGACATCATAAAATTGCAGCCTCTGATTGGTGCCTACTTTATAGTTTGCTGAGACTATTGGTGCGTTCCAAACGGGATATATCGCCCTCCGAAGGGCACTTCGGAGTGAAAATAATCATGGCCGCCATATTGAAGGGTTGTTCCAAACCGAAGTGCTCAAAACTGGCCACTTCAAAGGGCCCTTCGGAATGAAGAATTTCGAAGGGTACAACTGATGGACACTTCGGGCCCCCATGATCCTTTGCACAAGGAAGCTGTTTGACGTCACAGAATGGGTACAGGAGGTTAGGAGTTCGATTTTACCTATTAATGTATGTATCGTTTTTTTTTCTATACTGCTGTAGTATTTATACGATTATATTTGCTACATTATTATGGTCAAAATGACATTATACTTCAACAAAAATACTTTACAGCTCTCTTTATCAGTCCATTCAAATGTTTAAAATACATAGACACCATATAAATGGTGCGATAAACCTAAAATAAATAAACTAACGTTAAACAAAGGGCGCAGCTTGCACAATCTAACGTTACTCCTCTTTCATTGTCTCATTAAGATGACGCTGAAGTGCGTTCCAAAAGAAGCCCCTACACCCTTCATCCCTTCGAAGCTCTTGCTCCAGAGGGTAAACCCTTTGAAGGGATTAGGGCATAGGGATGAGCCCTTCTGAATGGAACGCAGGGTTGTTGAGATCAGAACAGAAAATTGATCCATATGGAAGAAGGTGGTCAAGAAACGTGCAGGCTGCCAGCTTTCCATCAATTTTTATCATGAATTGCTATAATTTTTAACAGTTCATGTTAAGATTTGGTGTTTGTTTTGGTAGCCTAGGCTAAATAGTATACCAATTTACATAATGTTCTTGAAAACATTATCGAGCAGCAATCCCCTATATTTATGATTAACAATCAAATGATTAATTGGTTAAAAACTAGTTGAAGTTGGGTAAAGCAGCGCTGCTTATCATATTAGATACATTTGTGTGTTGAAAGTTGGTATAGTGTTACTCTGTGCGTTTGCTCGGCGGCTACTATGAGACACTTGGTGCACACTGCAGTAAGCTAGATCGATATTAGTCATGGTAAAACATGGTACTCGCAATAAATCAAGAAAACGAGATTCAAACAAAAAGACTTAGGGCCAGATTTACTAACAGCTTGTACCAGCGCAAACCCTCTTTTGGCGTTAAAAAAAACTACTGTCGGGATTTACTAAAGACGCAGTATAAATAAGTATTTACTGAAAACGCGTGGACTGAGTTGCGTTTTCGGCTGACCTTATTGTATATGCATTTTTAGGAGTTTCCCTTTCAGATGCAAAATTTATGGGAGGAGAGTATTTAAATGAATCACACAATGCAATTTACTAATGTTTGTGCTCGTCAATTTACTGGTATTTACACCATTATTTAACACCCTAAAAAAGCATGTCTGCATGTCATGTGACATGGCTGCAATTGTTGCTGTTAGGAGGTGACACCACAGAGAACAGAGAGCGCGTGGAAGAAGGAGTAAGACAGAGTAAGACCTTATCCAAACATATTGTTTGCCTATATCTATAGGCCAACATAGCTTGGCAAACTATATTATACAGTATATGTGTATGTGTTACATGGTTTTTCAACAAAATAAAACAGGAAATCGAGGGTAATGATGTCATTGATAGGCAACACACGGACACGGTGTGTGTGTCCTGGTTAAAATTGCTTAATTCTCTGAATTTAGAATTTATTGGAAACATCTGGGATAATGTAAGTATACATTGTCTCAAAGTTCCATTAGTCATTCTATTAGCTCCATCTGTATTTTATTCAGCTACAGTGATATCTTGATGCTTTTGTCCATATAATGGAGTTTCTGGAATGCGATAAGATTTATGATAGTGTGCACGCACTGAACACGTTTGTCCGCACTAGATGCCAAAAGAGAAAGCCTATACTTTGAAAGGCTCATGCACTCAACTGTGCACGAGTCAGCGAGGAACTTGGAAAATGAAGTATACCCATGCCTTAACACTCCTTAATGTCCACATTGCCCCATTTATGGAAAAAAGTAATGATAATATTAATAATAATAATAATAATAATAATAATAATAATAGCCCTCTCTATAGAAATTTGAAGTAAACGTGAGAATCTAACTGTATTTCTCCAAATGTGCACACTTTTGATATAAAAGTCCTGAGGGACTTTGTTTAGTCAAATGCTTTCATGATAACTACAGGAGTTCCCTTTTGAAAGGGAACTTGCACTGCGTCCCGAGACACATTTGGAGAAGCCTCCATGTGACAGGTGTCTGAAGCAATAGTCGAATCACGACAATCCTGTGTAAAAAGCATGCACGCTCAGTTCTTGATGGAGCTGTTTGCGTGCATTGCGAGCATTTGCCTATGCGAATGCTGGACAGTTTGAGAAGGGATTTGAGGGAAGTGATTCAACGCAAGCGCTCTGAGCGTCGGTGAAGTGTTTTGTACCCTTCTTTCCCTACACTCTGACAACAGGCCTGAAGCCTGGGCCCAATGATGAGTTGTTCCTTATTTGGAACCCTTCTGTGTGTCCGGTTCAAGGCTTGATGAGGCTTGTGAGTGCAGCCTTTCAGACTGTTGAGTATGGCAGGCCATTTTTACATTTGGCCTCCGCTCTGTTCAATGTCTCTGGGTGAGCTAAGCAGGTCACCTCTGCACTAGGGGAGCTGTTTTGATTTCACAGTGACCTCAGCTCCCTGCGAAAGGCTATAGGGGGATATTATTTTGTTAATTTTCTTTTTAATGGGGCTTTTTCAGGGCCCTGGAGCTCCTTTTTTAGGGAAGGTTGATCGTGACACCCTTACTATTTGCTTCCTCTCGAGAGAGAGTTATTTCTGAAGTTTTATAGTGGGTTATTTTAAAATGAAAATTACCTGAAGAAGTTATGCAGTATGGCAAGCCATTGTATCATGCCTCTCATTTCTAAAGCCACTATGTTGGCTGTGCTTCAGCTAATTTCACGATTTCAAATGTAGGCTGCCTTCTGGTTTTTTCCTTCCCTAGGTTGAGTGAAGCGTTTTTTTTATTGTTGAACTTCCGCTCCCCCAAGTTCCAGTTAGATCATAACCATTGTGTCTGCCTTTTTTGCTGCCTGTTTAATGAGTGTGTGGCAACCTTTCACTGGAGTTTTTCTGTACCGCCGCTGCGCTCCAGGTGGTGTTGTGTAATCCAGCCTCCTCTTGTTTAGTTTGCTGTCTGTTTGGAGTCTCCACTGAGCCTCAGTAAGATCATGAGTGTTGGGTGTTGGCCCTCCCTTTTGGGCCGCCCCAATTTCCGGCCTAGGCAGACATTTAGGATGTCTTTTTTGACAAGGGCGGATTGTGCTAGATCTACTTTCCGCCTCCTAGCTCACAGCAGCTAGGTGTAGGCTGCTTTTATTAGAGCCTCTCCAGCTCATGTCTTGGCTAGTGATTCTGTTCGCCTCCTCTTTTTGTAAGGATCGTCCCCGGCAGGGGCCCACCTTCAGCATTAGGCTAAGAATGCGAGTAGCAGGCCCTATGGCCACCTCAATCAGCCTGGGTTGAGCTGTTACTCAATTTGTTATTAATATAAAGCAATATGCTAAGTTACAGTTCCCTGGTGGTGTTAGGCATAGACACATAGTGTTGTAGGCTGTTTTTAGTAGCCTCCCTGTGGTTGTCCTAAGCATTGCTAGGTTTCCTCTAGGGCTGGACGATTAATCGAAAAGTAATCAAAACCGAAATTCAGAACCTCTAACCGACTTAATTTTCCTGTGACCATTTTTTTTTTAATCCTGTTAATACTTCCCCCTTAAAAACATACTACAGCGTGTGTAGCCACGTGACTTTGCCTCGTCCAGTCTGTGGCATAGAATCAACACAGAGGTGAACGGCGAGTCAACACTGAAGGAGCGTGAGCGGTGAGCTTTGCGTCTTCACTAAACTTTGTCAGTTGTAACGTTATGTGTTTTACGGTTTCGCACACACAGAGGAATGCAGAAACTAGTTGTCAGCACTGTCCTCTGTCCTGTGATTTATTACTAAAGTAGCTTAGAAACTCAAAAGTTATTATAGTATATATTTTTCTACTTTTGAAGTAACCATTTACAACCCACAGCTTCACAATTAAAAGAGAGATGGTATGGCTAATTCACACACGCAATCGCTCTCATTATGTACTGTGCTAATTTATTTGTATCTGATTTACAACGAGCAGAAATCTGCAAGAAATGTTACAAATTATAGATAATATAACTGGTGAAAGTGAGCTATGATGTCAGATCACTCTTTCAATAGGAAAAAATAATCCATCTTTAATAGTCAAGCATATTTACAGTCCAAACCTTGTAAGTGAAATATGAGGGCAAAAACAAACAAAATAATCGTTCATTAATTGTAATCAAGGTAAAATGTCATAATCGTCCAGCCCTAGTTTCCTCTCACTATGCTGAAGCCTACGCTCTCTAGAGCTTGCTGGTAGCTGTAGGCCTTACAGCAATCTCTACTGTGAGTAGGTCCTTGATTTTATCAAGTTGTGAAGTGTAATTTTGGGTTAGGCCCCCGTTCCTCCAGAGCTAGCTCTTTATAAGGTTTATACTATGACTCCCCTTGTCCTTGGGCCTCTCTAGAGTCACTTCGATCCCAGAGCTCTGAGTATTGTTTAGTCGTATGTTTTCCGTGTTAATCCTTGTTCCTTGTTCCTAGCCTTGCCTTGTTTTTGACCCTGGACTGTTTATTCCTTGTTTGATGATCGTTTGCTGCCTTTCATGACCATTGCCTGTGACTTGGATTACTCTTCTGCCTTGCTCTTATGTTTCTGTTTTCTGGTGTTTGACCCTTGCAAGTCAAGCCAAGAGAAGTCACAGTTGATCTTCCTGAGTCAAGTCAAGTCACAGTTTATCTTCCTGAACCTAGTCAAGTCAAGTCACAGTTGATCTTCCAGAGCCTTCTCACATCTCCGCTGATCTTCCAGAGCCCTTTCACGTCTCCGCTGATCTTCCAGAGCCCTGTCACGTCTCCGCTAATCTTCCAGAGCCCTGTCACATCTCCGCTGATCTTCCAAAGCAGTCACGTCTCCGCTGATCGCCCAGAGTCATGTCACGTCTCCGCTGATTACCCAAAGTTTCATCCTGTCATGACCATCAAGCCAGTGTCTACGAACAGGATGGCCGCTCCACCAGTGTCTACGGACAGGATGGCTGCTCCGCCAGTGTCTACGGACAAGATGGCACCTCCGCCAGTGTCTACGGACAAGATGGCTCCTCCGCCAGTGTCTACAGACAAGATGGCCGCTTCGGCAGTGTTTACAGACTCCACTTCAGTCGCCAAGTCAGCTCCAGTCTCCGCCCCAAACTCTGAGGGGGCTTCTGTCTCCGTCCCGAACCCAGAGGGGTTTCTGTCTAAGCCCACGAGTCCGCTCCTGTTTCAGCCCACGAGCCCGCTCCTGTCTCAGCCCACGAGCCCGCTCCTGTCTCAGCCCATGAGTCTGCTCCTGTCTCAGCACTCGATCCTGTTTCTGCCTTCAGTCCTCGATCCTGTTTCTGCCTTCAGTCCTTGTCCCACCACATGGTCCTGGCCCTCCGTCCCTCCTCCCGTTCTGCTCCACCATCCTCTGGGGTGGTACTGTTTTGGGAGAGTCTGGAAGCCATGGGCTCTGTTATGTATCCGGTGCCTGTCGGTTCCTGCTACTCCCCACCAGAGGTCGCCGGTTCACCATTTTATTGCACACACAGGCATACATCACTGGACTACATTTCCCATAATTTCCCATCTAGGAACCAATCACGCACTCGCACCTGTTTCCCATCAGTGGACCCTTTATAAGCTGCATTCAGACATACACACAGGGCTGAGTATTGTTTAGTCGTATGTTTAGCCGTGTTAATCCTTGTTCCTTGTTCCTAGTTCCTAGCCTTGCCTTGTTTTTGAACCTGGACTGTTTATTCCTTGTTTGATGATCGATTGCAGCCTGTCTTGACCATTGCCTGTGACTTGGATTACTCTTCTGCCTTGCCCTTATGTTTCTGTTTGTTGGTTTTTGGCCCTTGCCTGTACGACTACGCTGATTCTAATAAAGCCTGCATTTGGACCTACCCCTTGTCGTCACGACTTCCAATGTTACAATATTAAAGTTATCAAATCTTTATAGTAAAACTGAGGTCAAAAACTGAAGCATGAGTTTTAGACCATTTTAATGATGTAACCTATATTTTGTCAAGTTTAAATTATTTTACAGCAAAACGAACAGTAAATATGAACAAATATAAACAATGCTCTGGGACGTAATTTGACAGGATTATTCTGAAAACGTTGCTCGTCTTGATGCTTGGCCAATTATATTGTATGTTTTAATTGCAAAATAAACCACTTCACGATTATACAAGAAACAGAATCAGGGGGGCACCTGGGGTGGATGAACCGGTTTTCAATGGGGTAGCTATGCCCATGCACAATAGATAATGTTTTACAATAAACTCTTTTAGACAGCTACAAATGGCAATTTATCTCTTCAATAAAATACTTTATTCACCTGTTGAGTAATGAAAACGCCATACCCACGTCACTTTACACAACATTTCAAATCTCCTCAGTTCTATACATCTCCAAAAAGTCAAGCCAATAATTATTCTTGATTTATTACAAGCTCTGTTGCATTCTCTATTTGCCAGCAGACTCTCCTCTGTTTGGCATTTTTTTGTAAATGGGTGATTCCCTGAAGGTTCGAGATTTAGTGTTTTCCATGTCAACCTTTGTCACTCATAGTAACGACTAGCCTATGCCACTCCCACACAAGACACGTGTCAAAGTAGCTAGAGAAACCTTTCTCTATGGATATGGCAAGATATGCACAGGTGAGTGACGTATGTACACAATTTCCCACAAAAATCATCCCGACAGGTCTAAAATCTAAACATTTATAATAGGCTTACCATAGTGAATCAGGGTAAGACAAAAATTATTTTGAACAAAAAAAAAAGTTGCATAGTGTACCTTTAAGAATTTACTTTTTATACACATTCCATTTGCCATTTGTGAGTCAGTGATATTGAACAACTGTCCAAGGCACAATGTTTTTATTCATTTCAGAAATAGAAGGTCTGGAAAGAGTGAGGGGATGCTCTACTGCTTAGATAAAGATTCAGAGTCCGTTCCATTGTCTACAATCCTAATGATTATTCACCTCAGGGAAAAAGTCAAAGAAAGATATAGAGGAAGAGGGGTGTGAGCAGAGTAAAAATGTGAAAAAAATGAGGAAGAGACT